>NC_133140.1:37014878-37316961 GCF_048418815.1 Hemitrygon akajei
TCCTACAAAGTGAAACCCAGTAGAATGAATGGCAGCGATGCTTCACTACCAGATGAACTCAACGCTTTCTATGCACACTTTGAAAGGGAGAATATAACTACAACTGTGAAGATCCCTGCTGCACCTGATGACTGTGATCTCTGTCTCAGAGGCCGATGTTAGACTGTCTGTAAAGGCAGAAGCTCCAGATGGAGTACCTGGTAAGGCTCTGAAAACCTATGCCAAACAACTGGCAGAAGTATTCAAGGACTCTTTCAACTTTTCACTACTACAGGTGGAAGTTCCTACTTGCTTCAAAAAGGTAACAACTATACCAGTGCCTAAGAAGAAGAATATGAACACAAAGTACACTGCAGATGCTGGGGTCAAAGCAACATGTACAACACGCTGGAGGAACTCAGCAAGTCAGGCAGCATCCGTGGAAATGAGCAGTCAACGTTTCAGGCCGAGACCCTTCATCAGGACTGAAGAGGGAGGGGGGCAGGGGCCCCATAAAGAAGGTGGGCTAGGGGGGGAAGGAGAAGGCTGGTAGGTGCCGGGTGAAAAATCAATCAGAGGAAAGATCAAGGGGTGGGAGAGGGGAAGCAGGGAGGGGATAGGCAGGAAAGGTGAAGAAGGAATGTAAGGGTATGGGTAGTAGACGAAGGCAGAATTATGAGAGAGGTGATAGGCAGCTGGGAGAGAAGGCAGAGTGAAAGTGGGATGGTGGAAGGGAGAGGGAGGGAATTACCGGAAGTTGGAGAATTCGATGTTCATACCAAGGGGCTGGAGACTACCCAGACGGTATATGAGGTGTTGCTCCTCCAACCTGAGTTTGGCCTCATCATGGCAGTGGAGGAGGCCATGTATGGACATATCCGAATGGGAATGTGAAGCAGAGTTGAAGCGGATGGCAACCGGGAGATCCTATCTGTTGTGGTGGATGGAGCAGAGGTGCCCGACGAATTGGTCCCCCAATCTGCGTCAGGTCTCGCCGATGTAGAGGAGGCCGCACCGGGAGTACCAGATGCAACAGATGACCCCAACAGGCTCACAAGTGAAGTCTTGCCTCACCTGGAAGGACTGTTTGGGGCCCTGAATGGTGGTAAGAGAGGAGGTGTAGGGACAGGTGTAGCACTTACGCTTGCAGGGTTAAGTACCAGGTGGGAGATCTGTGGGGAGGGACGTGTGGACCAGGCAGTCACGGAGGGAACGATCTCTGCGAAAAGTGGAGAGGGGTAGAGAGGGAAAGATATGCTTAGTGGTGGGGTCCTGTTGAAGGTGACGGAAGTTGTGGAGGATAATATGCTGGATCTGGAGGCTGGTGGGGTGGTAAGTGAGGACAAGGGGAACACGACCCCTGTTGTGGTGACGGGAGGATGGGGTGAGGGCCGAAGTGCGGGAAATGGAGGAGATGCGGGTGAGGGCATCATTGATGATGGCAGAAGGGAAACCACGATTCTTAAAGAAAGAGGGCAGTTGAGATGTCCTGGAACGGAAAGCCTCATCATGGGAGCAGATGCAGCGGAGATGGAGGAACTGGGAATAGGGAGTAGCATTTTTACATTTGGCAGGGTGGGAAGAGGAATAGTTGAGGTAGTTATGAGAGTCCGTGGGTTTATAGAAGATGTCAGTGGACAGTCCGTCTCCAGAGATGGAGACAGAGAGATCGAGAAAGGGGAGAGAAGTGTCAGAGATGGACCAAGTGAATTTGAGGGCTGGGTGAATAATGTGAGCTGCATAAATGACTATCGCCCGGTGTCACTCACATCGACAGTGATGAAATGCTTTGAGAGGTTGGTCATGACTAGACTGAACTCCTGCCTCAGCAAGGACCTGGACCCATTCCAATTTGCCTATCTCCACAATAGGTCAATGGCTCTCCACACGGCCTTAGACCACCTGGATAATACAAACACCTCTGTCAGGATACTGTTAATCAACTATAGCTCAGCATTTAATACCATCATTCCCACAATCCTGATTGAGAAGTTACAGAACCTGGGCCTCTGTACCTCCCTCTGCAAATGGATCCTCGACTTTCTAACCAGAAGACCACAGTCTGTGCGGATTGGTGATAACACATCCTCCTCGCTGATGATCAACACTGGTGCACCTCAGGGGTGTGTGCTTAGCCCACTGCTCTACTCTCTCTATACCCATGACTGTGTGGCTAGGCATAGCTCAAATACCATCTATAAATTTGTTGATGATACAACCATTGTTGGTAAAATCTCAGATGGTGACAAGAGGGCGTACAGGAGCGAAATATACCAACTAGTGGAGAGGTGTTGCAGCAACAACCTGGCACTCAACGTCAGTAAGAAGAAAGAGCTGATTGTTGTCTCAAGGAAGGGTAAGACGAAAGAACACATACCAATCCTCATAGAGGGATCAGAAGTGGAGAGAGTGAGCATTTTCAAGCTCCTGGCTGTCAAGGTCACTGAGGATTTAACCTGGTCCCAACATATCAATGTAGTTATAAAGAAGGCAAGACATCGACAATACTTCATTAGGAGTTTGAAGAGATGTGGTATGTTAACAAATATACTCAAAAACTTCAATAGATGTATAGTGCACTGCCAGGCTGCATCACTGTCTGGGGTGGGAGCAGGGCTACTGCACAGGACCAAAAGAAGCTGCAGAGGGTCATAAATTTAGTTGGCTCCATCTTGGGTACTAGCCTATAAAGTACCCAGGACATCTTCAAAGAAAGGTGTCTCAGAAAGGCAGTGTGCATTATTAAGGACCTCCAGTATCCAGTGCATGCCCTTTTCTCACTGTTACCATCAGGTAGGAGGTACAGAAGCCTGAAGGCACACACTCAGCGATTCAGGAACAGACTCTTCCCCTCTGCCATCTGATTCCTAAATGGACATTGGAGCCCTTGAACACTACTTCGCTCTTTTTAATATATATTATTTGTTTTTTGCATGATTTTTAATATATTCAATATACATATGCTGTAATTGATTGATTATTATTTATTTGCTTCTATATTATGTATTGCATTGAACAGTTGCTGCTAAGTTAACAGATTTCACGACACATGCCGGTGATGATAAACCTGATTCTGATTCCTGGGAGATCCCGGCTGCTGAGACAATGTGAGTGGGCATTATGGGAAGTGTGCCAGAGGCTTGACCTATTGACTTCAGTGCAGCCATAGAATTGTATAAAAGAGGTAAAATGTTGGGGAATGGGTCGAAGTGTCTTCACTTAGACCACGCACGCACGCACGCACACACACACTACCACTGTTCCAACCACACGCCATCATTGCAGCACACATCCATCCTGTGCTCGAAGGAGCTGCAAGCCATTGTGAGACAAGATCATAATACAAGCAGAAATCAGAGCTGTGATTCCTGCCGTGAAGTACGACTGCAAACACTTAAATGTACAGAAAGGATCTGCTGCAAGGAGACAAAAAGAATAGGAGAGCAAAGTATCAATGTCCTGCAAAAACACTTGCATTTGAGTATGATTGACAGCTTGGTGTGGGGTTTACCTCTGTGTCATATGAAGTACAATTAAATCGTTAATGAGATCATTAAATGCACACATCCATGCCCTTAAAATTAACAATCACATCTGGGTGGAATCATGCCTAGAAACACTCTGTACAATTCCCTGATCCATGGAAATTTAGCTGGAAATTAACTGAACTAAGGTGGATTAATTTTATATATTAAACAGAACTAAAGCTAAACTAGATTAATTTTATGCATTAACTTATGGGTCCAGTTTCTAGGTACCCTCATGTTACATCATCTCAGGTAATGGAAATCTGCCCCTTACAGACTCACTACCAAAGTATTTGGGCTTTGGAGTAAACATTTATTCAATAGGGGCATTTAATGTCAGAGAAATGTATACAATATACATCCTGAAATTCTTTTTCTTCGCAAACATCTACAAAAAGAGGAGTGCCCCAATTACAGTTTGTTATCTGCTACAATAATTTGACATAAGAGGTAGGTTAAGGACTAAACTGACCAGAATTAACAAACTTCCTGCTGAGGCCAGTGGACCAAAATTCCAGAAGGCATAAAGCACAAGCAGAGACATTGTCCGGCATAATATGTGCCTTCCATAACAGATCAATCATCTGTGCCCTCTAGCTGTACATTGGAAGAGTGCAGGGATTGATTGCGGAATAGGAAGCTAATTGGCTCTGTTCTGGAATGGTACAATCCATTGCTGGTGCTGTGGACTGTTAGATCACATTGGACAGAGCTGGACATGACTTGGAACTCTTACCCAGCCATATTTTTTTAGGATTGAAACTTAGTATTTTTATTTCACAACATATGCTCAAGTTATCTAACTTGTTTACTTGTATTTACTTAACAGATTACAAAACTCATGACCCATGCTTCAGACAATATTACAGTTGACTACTTGTCTCTTAACGTGACTGCCACAGCCCTTCAGAACAAGTATATATTAGCATCCTTTGTTTAGTCAACTTCTTCCATTCGTGAAGTATCATCACCTTTTACCCAGCCATGTTTATCTCGGTGGATGTGGAGAACTGGACAGGTTTGAGAGCCTAGTAATGAGATATGACAAGTCTGAGGCAGAAACACGTTTGAGGCCCTGTCCCTCCTGACTGTCATTATAGGGGGGAAAGTAGAGCCTCACCTTCTGCCAATGAAGGTATTTTTAGTTTAAACTAAAGTTTTTGCATTTAAAAAGAAGTTTAATGAAATTAGAACACATTAAAATACAAGTAAATAATTCAGCAATACACTAGACTTTCATTTCTTCCCAATTTCCACATTTGGGCTTTGCATTTGAAGCCCATCTGGAAGAAGCCAGCACCTGTCACTGAACAGATGACAGATTTATAGAGGGGTGGCGTGTTAATAATCCAGGCGGGGCCAAATGCCGCAAATTTCAAAAGAAACTTTGATGGCAGTAAAATCTGACCAAACGTGGTGGCTTGGATGCTGCAAAAGGCATAGAATAGTTGGCAGTGGAAGATTGTAATGGCCATGGTTTGAACTGATTTGTGATGTGTTGTTTAACTAGAAAGAAATGTTCTAAGAATTAATAAAATATCATATTTATTAACTTTCATTATAGATAACAGCTCTGAAATGTTAAATTGTTGAGAATGCACACAAAGTATCATTTTGAATCCATTAAATCTTTAGTGAACCTAGTTTCTATCAAATAAATTTTCATTATATCTTTCAGATGACCTACCATTGAAATTTTATGCTGTTATTGTCTCGGTGATATTGCAATCCATGATAATCCAAAAATTGAGTGGGATTTTAAAAAAGACTGTTAAGATTATATCTCGGTAAATGGTAGGCTGGCCAGCCAGTCTCTCTATTGCAAGGCTGTGATTTTCATGGAATTTTTTTTAAAACAGTAAGACATTACAAAAATTGGACAACAGCTTTTAAAGACACAATCTTTAGGACAGTAAGTAGTAGTATCTTAGATGTATTTTCTGTGTACAAACTCATGAAGTCAAATCCTATTTCGCTGATTTCAAGATTAGAAACTGGATTAGTAACAGAGCCTGCTGCCATTTGGATAAGCAGGGCAGCACTGTGAGGACTATGTTTTTTTGATTTCTCAGGTGCCTTCAATACCATCCGGCCCTCATTGTTGAGGGAAAAGCTCCATTCAATGCAGGCTGGCACTTCCATTGCATCCTGGCTAATGGACGACCGGAGTGACAGGCCACAGTTTGTGCGGCTTCAGAGCTGTGTGTCAGATGTGGCTATAAGCAGCATTGGGGCCTCACAGGGGACTGTATTGACTCCCTTCCTGTTTACCCTCTACACTTTGGACTTTAGATACAACACTGAATCGTGTCATCTGCAGAAATTCTCTGAGGACTCAGCAATAGTTGGGTGTATAATGGGAGGACGGGAGGATGAACACAGGGCCCTGGTAGAGGACTTTGTCAAATGGTGCAAGCTGAGTCATCTGCAGCTCAGCATCAGTAAGACAAAGGAGATGGTGATGGACTTTAGGAAGACCAAGCCTGCACTGCTCTCTGTTACTATTGATGCTGAGGACCTGCAAGTACCTGGGGATGCACCTGGATGAGACTCGAGTGGAGCACCAACACTGAAGCTATGTACAAGAAGGGCGAGAGTCGTTTCTACTTCCTGAGGGGACTGAGATCCTTTGGAGTATGCAAGCCTCTCCTTCACATGTTCTACCAGTCTGTTGTCACCAGTATAATCTCCTATTGCGGTGGTGTGCTGGGGCAATGGCATCAACAAATTGATTAGAAAAGGCTGGCTCTATTACAGGAGTCAAACTGGACACACTGGAGGCTGTGGTAAAACAAAGGACCCTACGGAAAATCCTACCAATTCTGGGCAATGTTTCTCACCCTCTGCATGCCACATTAGTTGAACAGAGGAGCACTTTTTAGTAATAGACTAAGGCAACTGCGCTGCTCCAAAGAGCACTATATGAGGTTATTATTACCCTCGGCCATTAAGCTCTATAATGAGTCAACCTATACGGGGAAATGTTGACCCACCCCCCCCCCCTCCTGTTAGACTGTTTGAGGTAACTTACATGAGGTAAAATACACATGGATAGAAATCCATAGCTCTCCAAGAGGACCACACCTTGTTGTCGGGTTTGGAGGCTTGCATGCCTCAATGACCCGGAGAGCTATGTTGGATTCAAGATTGATGCTTTGGCTCTTGGTGGGGTCACCCATGCCAAACAGGTCAAAGAGTAGAGGCCAGACTGAGTGGTCCTTCAGGTAGGGGGTTCAGCTCAGGTCAAACAACCATGACTGATAAAACAAAATTTTTACGGAAATAGCAAGGAAGAATCCTTCTATATCTGGGTGTGACGGTATTCCTGAATCTCCACCCAGAACTTCCATGACCAACGGTAGTGAAAACTGAGCCACTGACATGGTAAAGAAAGCTCTGACCACCACCAGAGATGGAGGACCCCCATTGCTGACCTAAACACCGGCAGCGGAAAGAAATCCACAGAGTAATTGAGAATTAATAAATGTATACATTCTTCATGATTAGGCACTACAAGTTATTTCATGACATTGCCATTGAATTCTTCCATTACAAATGGCAAGGCAGAGCATCATACAAGACTGAGGTGTTGAATCTGTTCACCATTTCATCTAGTTTATGCATCCTTCAGTGTTAACTCGATGCTATTCTCCACAACAAACTATTGCCTAACTTCCACCAACTAGAATCCCATTTTATCCTTCTGGCGAACACAATTTATTGATTAGACTACAACCTATACTATAACAACATTAGCTGATTTGGATTTCAGCCTAAGCTATTTTTCTGTGCTGTAGTGCTCTGTCTTCCAGACAATGACGTTTATGCTTAGCTAATTTAAGAGCCAATGTAGACAATGCAACACTATAAATAAATATTCCAGCAATTGCTCAGTATTTGAATTCTACAGCAGACAGGCGAGGGCAAAAAAAAAGCATGTTTACAAATGCCTGAGGGAGATGAAGAGAAATTTTCCAAATTGCAGCAGGGATTTTATTGTTTTTCTGGGTGAGTATTTGGCTGCCGACAGATTGGGGTAACAAAATCATAATGTTTCACGCATTTCAGTGTTTCAGTGCAGATGGTCCATTGATGTTTGCTATTTCTCTATTCTTGTATCTTAAGCTGTCAGAAACAGTCCCCTAAAATAACCCATGCAGAGAGGAAACATAACTCCTTGTAAGGTGTGAGTTTGCAACCCCCCCCCCCCCCCCACCACCAATGGTATACAAAGGTAGAATGCAAACTTGGCTCAATTTTGCAGCAAAATCAGAAATCCCTGCACTGGATCTAGGGGAATCATAAATAACTTTATAAGTACATATGTAGAGAGGTTGCAAATCCCTCTGTTTATCCATAATCCTTCACTATCAGATTAGGATTCTGCTACTTTCAATAACAGGAGGAAAGCAATTTCAAGGGGTGATAAAATAATAATTCTTCTGGTGGTTGTTAGATCATTGCCTAAAATATTCAATTCCCTTAATGTTTCACACTAAAATTGTTTTACACTAGAGGCAGTGATTATAGAGAGGAATAATTCATTAGTGCTTTCATGCAGTCTGTACAAATATGTCGTTAATTTGCTCCACTCTCGATATTCAAAAAAGGATCTCGTCTAGATGTTCTATTATCTTGAAGACAATTTTACAAGTAGTTTTAGAAAGACAAGCAAATGCTTTCTAAAGTTCTGGCAAAGATGTTATTTTGGGACAGGGCAGGTTTGCAATAAATTCAAACACAAAAGCAATCGGGGAAAGCAAAAGTGCTTCTGAATATATTCAGAATCAGGTGTATCGCCATTGACGATTTGTTGTTCAGTATTAATATTTCAATGCCAGTAGTGAAAGTTGAGAAAATTTCTATGATGTGCATTCTTTTGTAAAGTAGCCTGTTGTAAGAAAAAGGAGCAATCGATCCCTTGTGCCAGCTCTGGCACTCAGTGAGATCATGGTTGATGCACAATCTCAGCAACTTTCCTGCACTAAACCCACTTCAGTTACTCTCTTAACATGCAAAATCTGTTTATCTCACTCCTGAATATACTCTGTAGTAATATTTTTTTGTGGCACTTGGGACATTACACAACCTGTAAAATTATGCAACAGATCAAATTTTCCCTATCCTTTTAAACACACACATCAAGCAGAACGAACAGTCCACTGGAATGTGTTCTCAGCCATGTGCATTAATCTTTATAGGAATGCAGGGACCGATGATAGCTTTCAGAACACAACTGATCATGGGAGGAAAAGTGGCTACTGTTAATAGCAAGCCTGTTGAGTACAATGGACTTTTGAAGGAACGTAGCACAAGATTGGCCGGATCAAAAAGGATCTTTGTCATTGGATACTTACCAGGGGCAGGACCCTCATCCCTGGTTGGTCAAGAAGTAACAGTTCAGTGTTTGGATATTGGTCAAGAAAATGCTCCTCCAACATGTGATCCATATCCCATTGTGTCATTCTGGCTGGGGTATAATGATCACTGTATCATTTCTGTTTCACCCCTTGATGGGGGCAAGCTTCATTAACCAGACCTTTACAGATTGTAAACCTAAAACCAACCAACTGCTGGCAACACTTCACAAAAACCTGTTAATCATTTAAAAGAAAAACAAATGGAATACAAACAGTCCAGGGGAAATGTAAGTGAGAACTGTCAATAAACTGATTTCTCCGTAAGTCAGAAATGTTCATTTTCTATGGTAACCCATATCGTATCACTCTACATCCACTTGCTCCAATTCTTTAACTTGATAATTGCCGTAACATTATCCATAATTAAACCATTAAAACCTACAGTTTCCAATCCTATCAATACCATCAGACATTGATGTTGTGTCCATAACGTACTGGTCTGGGTTTTCTTGGAGTCCTTCCCCAGAGTGAATAGCGTAGAAGTAGGAATGGGTTGAAGATCAAATTAGTCCTGATCGAATGGTGGAGCAGACTTGATGGGACAAATGGTATAATTCTGCTCCTGAAGCTCATGTTACTGAGGCTAGAAGGAATACATCCAGTGTCCCTACACAACCTATTACTGTCAGAATCCCCTTCCAATGATGTGTCAAAAAAAACCTTTCCTCTTTCCACCTAGCAGCAAATGGCAGCCAGGGATCTCAGTCATGCAGTGACAATCCCATTCCTTACCCTGCACTAGGGTAATACTTGCTGAGACCTCTGGAAAGGTCTGTACCATTCATGGCCTGACCCACACACAGACGGTGGCTCTATCCAACACCCACCGAGAAAGCAAAGCTGAGCCTGGAAGCTTGAGATAAAAAAAGTACAATATTGGAAATAATCAAAAGGTCAGATGGCATCTGAAGAGAGAGGGTGTTAGCATTTTAGGCCAATAAAGAAAATTACTTCACACTGAGTTTTCTTCTTCCTCGTTGTTGGAATATGGTACAAATTTTGATTAGAAGCTTGTTCGAATGACGCTGACCTGTACTAATATTTATTTTACCAGCTGACGCATTTTTGCCACTTGATGATTTTCACATGGAAAAAATCAGGTCAAGGATTCACTCCAAGTTACGAGTCCCACCTCTTCTGGCAGACTGGCTGTAACTAGACTAGGAAGGCACTGCTCTGCACGGTTTGGCTGTTCTCCAAGTATTTGCTGAGACCTTTGGAGAGGTCTGTAAAGCAATCAAAATTCTTCCTTTTTCCACTCAGAATAGAAATCAGGAAACAAAATTATTGTCTGTGAAACCCTCAGGCATTTTATTATTCTACTGGTATTGTTTAAATGAAATTTGCTATTATAAACATTAAAAATGTCAAATTATATGAATGACAGTCCAGATAATTCCATAATTATTATTATTCCCCTTGACAATAAGTACTCATGTTTGAGTACTGTTGGGGGGGACAGCCTACCTGGAGGAAGTGACAGTGGTCGGGCCTCCGGCACAGAGGACGGCCCTGTAGCTCAGAAGGGTAGGGATAGAAGAAAGAGGACCATAGTAATAGGGGACTCGATAGTCAGGGGTTCAGACAGGCGGTTCTGTGGAGGTGATCGGGAGTCCCGGATGGTTGTTTGCCTCCCTGGTGCCAGGGTCCGGGACGTTTCTGATCGCGTCCAAGATATCCTGAAGTGGGAGGGTGAGGAGCCAGAGGTCGTGGTACATGTAGGTACCAATGACATAGGTAGGAAAGGGGAAGAGGTCCTGAAACGAGAGTATAGGGAGTTAGGAAGGCAGTTAAGAAGAAGGACCGCAAAGGTAGTAATCTCGGGATTACTGCCTGTACCACGCGACAGTGAGAGTAGGAATGGAATTAGGTGGAGGATGAATGCGTGGTTGAGGGATTGGAGCAGGGGGCAGGGATTCAAGTTTCTGGATCATTGGGACCTCTTCTGGGGCAGGCGTGACCTGTTCAAGAAGGACGGGTTACACTTGAATCCTGGGGGGACCAATATCCTAGCGGGGAGGTTTGCTAGGGCTACGGGGCAGACTTTAAACTAGTAAGATGGGGGGGCGGAAATCAATTTGAGGAAACTATGGGAGAGGAGGATAGTTCACCAGTAGAGCAAGTAAGTAGACCGTGTGTGAGGGAGGACAGGCAGGTGATGGAGGAGGGATGCGCTCAGCCCGAAGTTGTAGGGGAGAAGAAAGAAAAGGATAATAAATTTGAATGCATTGCTAGGGATGAAAAGAGAGGAGGAGGTGGAGAGTATCTTAAATGTATCTATTTTAATGCTAGGAGCATTGTAAGAAAGGTGGATGAGCTTAAAGTGTGGATTGATACATGGAATTATGATGTTGTAGCTATTAGTGAAACATGGTTGCAGGAAGGGTGTGATTGGCAACTAAATATTCCTGGATTTAGTTGCTTCAGGTGTGATAGAGTAGGAGGGGCCAGAGGAGGAGGTGTTGCATTGCTTGTCCGAGAAAATCTTATGGCGGTGCTTTGGAAGGATAGATTACAGAGCTCCTCTAGGGAGGCTATTTGGGTGGAATTGAGGAATGGGAAAGGTGTAGTAACACTGATAGGAGTGTATTATAGGCCACCTAATGGGGAGCGTGAGTTGGAAGAGCAAATGTGTAAGGAGATAGCAGATATTTGTAGTAAACACAAGGTGGTGATTGTGGGAGATTTTAATTTTCCACACATAGATTGGGAAGCTCATTCTGTAAAAGGGCTGGATGGTTTAGAGTTTGTGAAATGTGTGCAGGATAGCTTTTTGCAACAATACATAGAAGTACCGACTAGAGATGGGGCAGTGTTGGATCTCCTGTTAGGGAATGCGATAGGTCAGCTGACAGATGTATGTGTTGGGGAGCACTTCGGGTCCAGTGATCACAATAGCATTAGCTTCAATATAATTATGGAGAAGGACAGGACTGGACCTAGAGTTGAGATTTTTGATTGGAGAAAGGCTAACTTTGAGGAGATGCGCAGGGATTTAGAGAGAGTGGAATGGGTCAAGTTGTTTTATGGGAAGGATGTAATAGAGAAATGGAGGTCATTTAAGGGTGAAATTATGAGGGTACAGAATCTTTATGTTCCTGTTCGGTTGAAAGGAAAGATTAAAGGTTTGAAAGCGCCATGGTTTTCAAGGGATATTAGAAACTTGGTTCGAAAAAAGAGGGATGTCTACAATAGATATAGGCAGCATGGAGTAAAGGAATTGCTCGAGGAATATAAAGAATGTAAAAGGAAACTTAAGAAAGAGATTAGAAAAGCTAAAAGAAGTTACGAGTTTGGTTTGGCAAATAAGGTGGAAGTAAATCCGAAAGGCTTCTACAGTTATATTAAAAGCAAGAGGATAGTGAGGGATAAAATTGGTCCCTTAGAGAATCAGGGTGGTCAGCTATGTGTGGAGCCGAGGGAGATGGGAGAGATTTTGAACGATTTCTTCTCTTCGGTATTCACTAAGGAGAAGGATATCGAATGGTGTAAGGTGTGGGAAACAAGTAAGGAAGTTATGGAACCTATGACAATTAAAGAGGTGGAAGTACTGGCGCTTTTAAGAAATTTAAAAGTGGATAAATCTCCGGGTCCTGACCGGATATTCCCCAGGACCTTGAGGGAAGTTTGTGTAGAGATAGCAGGAGCTCTGACGGAGATCTTTCAGATGTCATTAGAAACAGGGATTGTGCCGGAGGATTGGCGTATTGCTCATGTGGTTCCATTGTTTAAAAAGGGTTCTAGAAGTAAGCCTGGCAATTATAGACCTGTCAGTTTGACATCAGTGGTGGGTAAATTAATGGAAAGTATTCTTAGAGATAGTATTTATAATTATCTGGATAGACAGGATCTGATTAGGAGTAGCCAGCATGGATTTGTGCGTGGAAGGTCATGTTTGACAAACCTTATTGAATTTTTTGAAGTAGTTACGAGGAATGTTGACGAGGGTAAGGCAGTGGATGTAGTCTATATGGACTTCAGCAAGGCCTTTGACAAAGTTCCACATGGAAGGTTAGTTAAGAAGGTTCAGTCGTTAGGTATTAGTGCTGGAGTAATAAAATGGATTCAACAGTGGCTAGATGGGAGATGCCAGAGAGTAGTGGTGGATAATTGTTTATCGGGATGGAGGCCGGTGACTAGCGGGGTGCCTCAGGGATCTGTTTTGGGCCCAATGTTGTTTGTAATATACATAAATGATCTGGATGATGGGGTGGTAAATTGGATTAGTAAGTATGCTGATGATACTAAGGTAGGAGGTGTTGTGGATAATGAGGTGGGTTTTCAAAGCTTGCAGGGAGATTTATGCCGGTTAGAAGAATGGGCTGAACGTTGGCAGATGGAGTTTAATGCTGAGAAGTGTGAGGTTCTACATTTTGGCAGGAATAATCCAAATAGAACATACAGGGTAAATGGTAGGGCATTGAGGAATGCAGTGGAACAGAGAGATCTAGGAATAACAGTGCATAGTTCCCTGAAGGTGGAGTCTCATGTAGATAGGGTGGTGAAGAAGGCTTTTGGAACGCTGGCCTTTATAAATCAGAGCATTGAGTACAGAAGTTGGGATGTAATGTTAAAATTGTACAAGGCATTGGTAAGGCCAAATTTGGAATATTGTGTACAGTTCTGGTCACCGAATTATAGGAAAGATATCAATAAATTAGAGAGAGTGCAGAGACGATTTACTAGGATGTTACCAGGGTTTCAGCACTTAAGTTACAGAGAAAGGTTGAACAAGTTAGGTCTCTATTCATTGGAGCGTAGAAGGTTGAGGGGGGATTTGATCGAGGTATTTAAAATGTTGAGAGGGATAGATAGAGTTGACGTGAATAGGCTGTTTCCATTGAGAGTAGGGGAGATTCAAACGAGAGGACATGATTTGAGAGTTAGGGGGCAAAAGTTTAAGGGAAACACGAGGGGGTATTTCTTTACTCAGAGAGTGATAGCTGTGTGGAATGAGCTTCCTGTAGAAGTAGTAGAGGCCAGATCAGTTGTGTCATTTAAGGTAAAATTGGATAGGTATATGGATAGGAAAGGAGTGGAGGGTTATGGGCTGAGTGCGGGTAGGTGGGACTAGGTGAGATTAAGAGTTCGGCACGGACTAGGAGGGCCGGAATGGCCTGTTTCCGTGCTGTGATTGTTATATGGTTATATGGTTATAACCCATATCCTTATATGTACGGTACACTGTAGAAACTGGCAAACACTGTTAACCAATAATGTGCCCATGATGGAGAGTCAAATTTATTGGTACATATGAAAAACATTCAAAGGGATCTCACAGGACCATGAGACCATAAGACACAGGAACAGTATTAGGCTATTCAGCCCATCAAATTTGCTCCAACATTCCATCATGGCTTATTATCTCTCTCAACCCCATTTTCCTGCCTTCTCCTCATAACCTTTGACACCATGACTAACTAAGAACCTATCAACCTCCACTTTAAATAGACCCAGGGGCTCGCCCTCCACAACCGTCTCTAGTAATGAATCTCTGTGGTAAATAGACATCCCTCTAATCTGAGGCTGTGCCTTCCCCCACTACAGGAAATATCCTCTCCCCATCTACTTTATCTATGCCTTCCAATATTCAAAGAAATCCCCACTCATTCTTCTAAAACATTGGCAGGTACAGGCCCAGAACAATCACACACTCCTAATATGTTAACCCCTTCATTCCCAGAATAATTTTCATGAACCTCCTCGGGACCCTCTCCAATGCCAGCACAGATTTTCTTAAATAAGGGACCCAAAACAGCTCACCTTCTCAAACACGGAAGTCAGGCTAACTGGCCTCTAATTTCCTTTCTTCTGTCTCCCTCCCCGTTTAAAGAAAAGGAGTGACATTTACCATTTCCCAGTTCTCTGGAACCATTCCAGAATCTAGTGATCACAAGCACCAAAACATTAAAAATAGTGGAAATACATAGCTGCACAGGTAGCATTCTATTGAGAAAGAATCAATGTTTCAAGGTTGATTGTCTCATCAAATTGCTTTACAGTAGAATTGGAATGAGAAGAAAGCCTTTAGGCCAAAGAGACTAGTTCAAAAGATCTTGTATCCTCTTCCCAACTCCCATTCCCTTGGCACCTCAAAATGCATCACAGTTCATGTGTTTGGCAGGTTGGGCTTTAAATAGAAAATTTGTCCTCTTGGCTAAAAGGGAAGTAATTAAGCCAGCACAAAAGCAGAATTTCTAAGTGAACAGCACCAAAATATTTCAGTTCTTAAGCAGTCTTTATGCATTGTCATCGGTTGCCTGAAAATAGAAGTGCTTGTTGTAAGAGACTCAAGAAATGGTTCATGTTTTGATTTTTTAAGATGGATTTGAGAACAGGTGTCCCAGTTCAAACAATAAAACAGCAGTATTTTTTGTCATCATCCATTTAACAGGCTTATCTTCACACCCTTCAGTTGGTATATAAACATTTCATCATTCAGGGAGCAACATAACAACCTTTCTGACCTCTAGCGAAATCACTCACACAGTAGTGCACATTTTCAGATCTATGGGCCAGTTGTCACCCTGAGGTTACAAGAACTCACGACCGGATTGCATTTGTGATTTTGCAGAGATGTGCTGCTTTTGGGATCTGTGGGAAAAACAGTATTTGTACCACAGTTTTTTGGATTCTCACTTGCTGAGTTATCTTGTACCTATAAACATGAACGCTGTAGCAATCACCATCATTAAGCTAATCTTTTAGCTGCCGCGGGGAAGATACTGACAGACTTCACAACACAGATTACTGCAAAAGTGATTCATCACCCAGACAAGGTTAAAGTGTATGGTTAATTTTCTGATCTTCACGGCTACAAGTTTGGGTAGGGAAGGTTAGATAACGATACTAATCAACAAAAAAGCCTTGATCAGAACTCATTATTTCATTTTGAAAATGAATTACATCCAGTGAAATGAAAAGAATGTGAAATATGAAACTGATTTGCTGAGGGCAGGCTTTTCTCTAAATCTTCCAGTGTTTACTCAGGGAACCTACACCATTGTTTTGCAATTGGACCCTGGTCGAGTTTTATTTATATTACTGCAAAGAGATGTTAATTTTTTATCAGAATACGTACTTTAAAGAGGCAAGAGGACAACGTAATGTGTGACCAGAACAGTGAAACAGCATTACCAACCCTAATGCTGCCTTTGCAATGAGCAAAGTAAAGAACCAATGTGACAAGTTTCTCCTTTGGAGCCTCAGGGTCTTATCTCAGTCTATTTTCAGCATACCCTCTAGCTTACCTGTTCTATTCCATCCTCTTTCTCTCCAGAATTAGCGCAAATTTAAGGCAAAAGTCATTTTTGCTCCTCAACGTCCTCTATCAAAAGTTCACCAAATCACTCCTCTCAAACTCCAAAAGGGCCATCCTCTTCTTGCCAAGTACGGTTGTACTGTACACTCACTTCCAGCACCTGGCCACCAGCTCCAAATACATGAACAATCAGACATTCTGCAATTCCCTCTGTCCACCCCCCCCCCCAAGAATCTGCTTTCACTTCCAAACCAAATCACAAGAGACCACAATTTTATTGTGAATGATAATCCTATTTTCCTTGTTTTACCCAAAATCTGAAGGCAGAGTGGTGACACAATGCATGCACTCTCTCAGAATCAGTTTTAACATCACTGGCCTATGTTGTGAAACTTGTTGTATGTGGCAGCAGTACATTGCAATACATTATAAAAACTGTAAATTACAGCATAATTATAAACTTAAATAAGTAGTGCAAAAAGTGGGGAAAAAAGTAATGCGGTAGCGTTCATGGGTCCATTCAGAGATCTGATGGCTGAGGGGAAAAAGCTGCTCCTGAATCATTTAAGTGTGTGCCTTCAGGCTTTTATACCTCCTCCCTGATGACAGCAATGAGAAGAGATCTTGTCCTGAGTGACAGGGAACCTTAATGATGGATGCTGCCTTTTTGAGGCATCGTTTCTTGAAGAGAAGGAGTGCTGGTTGCTGCCAAATCATATGTTGCCCCATATTCTTCCTTTCAGTTTTCGTCCTTGAATGTTTCAACCTCCTTTTACGCTCCACTGTCTGCATCCCTTCTTCCCTTAATCCTGACAGTACTTTAGTCTTGACCTCACGCACCACAAACCTCTGACTCCATCAATAAACTCCACCAATATTCACAATAATTTCAACGTGCGCTTTGTCCCTTCAATGCCATATCAGCACACCCAGTTAGTCCTAAGCACAAAGAGATTCTGAAGTTGCTGGAAATCCAGAGCAACACACACAAAATGCTGGAGGAGCTCAGCAAGTCAGGCAGCATCTATGGAAATGAATAAATAGTCAATGTTTCACATGCGTTGCTCCAGTTACTCAATCTTCCACCATCAACTCCCCTTTGGACCTACCGCTAGGAAGTTTCGCTTCAACAAATAACCTACAACTGCAACCTCAAAGTTCACAGTTCCCTAGTCTCTGTCCCTTCACAATACCTTAGCAGTTGTCAATATGCTCAGCTCGTTTGATCATGCAAACTTAATGGAGTTCTACTTTTCCCAAACAGGCCCTGACCTTTGGAATTCCATGTACTCTAACTTCACACCATCTAATGCATATATGTCAAACTCAAGGCCCGCGGTGGAATTACCTTTGGCCCGCGAGAGAATATCTAATTACTATTAAAACTGGCCCCAGTAATCGAAGCGCCTATGGCGTATGATATGGCTAATGCTGAGTTTATTCAGGTACCAGGTTTTCAGGGTTTTTAGTGTTTATCCGGCAGTCTTCTTCATAAGAAACGGAATTTGTAAAGTGAAACACTTTGTAGTTATAGCAGAGACTGAGACACACGAGAGCAGGCTGGAAAAAACGGAGGCAACGAAAGCTGCGTTCGCACGCGTCCGACTGATCCGGCCCGCATGAAGCTGCATTTTGCTCAATCCGGCCCGTGACCTAAAATGAGTTTGACACCCCTGATCTAATGCCTTTCATTGGGACTTCCTGTTAGCCAAATTTTTCCTCATTACAGTTTCACACTTTATGAACTCTGCAAAGTGGCTCTTAACTGTTGTGTTGCCTTTAAGGCATTTGTTTAGTTTATTATATTTTCGCTTTAGTAATTCGTTTGTTATCGTTTTCTAGTTAAAGTTAAGGTTGTTTAAAGTAAATTCGTTGTCTGTGATATATTGCGGCATGCAATGACATCACACCTGGTTTCTCCACGTCTTGTGGGAAAATACTGGTTTGAAGAAACGGGAAGGAGGGGGCTTATATGTGTGCAGGATCAGCGCGAGAAAAGTTTTCTTTCTACGCACTAGAAACATCAGAGAAGCAACGCCGTAAGTTCATAAGATAATCGATATGTTGAATTAAAAATGTTAACGCTGATTCTGTTAAAAGTAATGATGATTGATAAAGTTTATGTTTTTTGTTATTTAAAGAGTTGCGGATAGTTTGTGTTGAAGTGTATTTAAAGCCAGTCGATGGCGTAGGTAGATTCTGACTGTATGTTGCACTTTAATGTAATATAGTTGTTGTAGTTTTACTTTTGCAAGTATTTATGATGTAAATGTGATGTCAAGAAGGAAACAAATACTGTATATATTTTGTATTGTTTTATCAACAGTTTTCACCATACATTAATGTGGAAGAGTGAACAGTAAACGGTTAATCTTACTGGGACTGCCTCATTGACTGGTTTATGCTTGGTGTTTAGTTCAGAGTTCTTTTACACCTGTGTGAGAACACTACAACTGTACTGTAGAAATGAGCACAGTTGTTGATAATAATACTAGCTTAGAGGTGTCAAAAAGAACTGCACACAGAGCAGTGATGAGCAACAGGTCCTTAAAGAAAAGATAAACTGAGGAAATTGTGGTAGCGGATAAAAGAAAGGAGCCGGGGAGGAGTGGGGGAAATGTCATCCAGGTAGACAAAAATAATTTTTGCAAGGGTAAAGCAAGCCCAGAGTGTTATTTACAATGAGTGAGAAGATTTTTTTTAATATAGAGACCGGGAGGAATTTTGTTATATTCAGATGATATAAAAAGCAGTAGCTTTATAGACTATGAATGGAGAACGTATATTTAGGGTAAAGCAGCAGGATATTTAGAGATTGTTGAAATCTGAAAGCACTGCATTAGGAGGTAGTCAAAAGATGCTCTCACAATATTTAGTTGGTATTTAGATGACCACAGGGTGCTGAACAATAAGTGGACTGCGGATTGGTATTTGCTAACTAGCATGGACATGGTGGTCTAAAGTGCTTGTTTTGGTGCTAAATGACTATTATGCATACTGGACACAGAAAAGCTTGACATCTTGTCAATGGTGCCATGCACAATCTGATTTCGGGATTATGTCGGATTTAACGGCTTTGTTAAACTCCCAGAGGTTTTTCCTATGCACAGCTAACATACTTCCCTCAACCCAGCACCACAGGAGTTCATCAATCAACTTGTAGCTAGTATGTCTAAGTACAATAACATATGCCAAACACTATGAAATCCTCGCGATAAATGCGGAATCGAATATTGATAATTGTAAAACAAAAATAGCAAAATAGCGTATATTATTGATATGATACAACATTGCATGTAATGAAGCTTTATTTATGATCCACAATTCACTCTTACTTACATAATACATTTATATAGAAAATCAAAGTATATCTTTTGAAACTTTACTGCACCATTTGGAAAATAGTATAACAAATTAACAAATTTGAAGCTGCTGCAGTTTCTCCCTTACTGCAAATTAAGTCAACATTAAATTAAAAAAGAACTATTGTACACATAATACTTGTATGCTCCTCACCGTAACACTAGGCACTTGGACGTGGCACAGCACGTTTCTTTCCTGCCTCAGAGCAGTGAGACATGCAGAACTGTAAATATTTTAGGCGTGGCTTTTGGAGACAGACATCTGTTGACCAGGACTGTCCCTCCATCAAGGTCCACCTGTCCCATGTGGTTCATTCACACGTTCAATCATTCACATTCAAAGTGCATTTTCACAAATTGTCCTAATTTGGCTGTAGATTCTTTTACAGGGAGGCCTCCTCTTCGGATAGGCTTTTGGCTTTTTAGTCAATACATGTGCATTCATGTGAAATACTGGCATTGTGACGCAACTACTCCCAGAAAGTGATATTATTGCAAGCAACAGTCTGGTATGGCACCATTCACTTCCCTTCAAGCCTCACTCCTGAACTTACAAACAGTAAATGAGTGTTGCTGTGCTCAACTCAGGAGCAGCTCAACTTTTACTTGACACTTTGACAATAAAAGCCACTTGCTTTAGGAACTCTCTTCAGCGGGAAGTGGGCCATTTCTCGATTATACTTAAGACAGGTCCTTTTTATTTTAGAAGGCTGTGCTAGCCATGCTGACTGATCCCAAGAGCCTCTGCATACCGTCCAATGATTCTTCCATCTGCCGAAAGGCAATTTTACCTTCTTCACCTGTCAGGCAATCAGAAATGTTCATAGTAAGTGTTTACATTGGTGTAAAGCTCATTTAAATTAATCACAGAAATTGCTACGCAGACTGGTTTTACAAGTAAAATCTTTCATATTTGTGAATGAAGTGGAGGAGGAAGAACATTTTTTAAATTTTAATATAATTTACTCGGTCTGTTAAAATCCCTACGACTAACACACATCATTTGACTACCTGGAGAGAAATTTAATCTCCAAGTAAGAAATCGGTGGTGAGAGAGCAGTCTTTAATGATACATAAATAATCATGAATTTAATTAGATTTTTCGATCAAAACTGAAACTTCCAGTTTTGCATGCGAGATCATAGGCAAACACTAAATTTCTTAGGAACAATCAAAGTCAGCAAAATACTGCACTCTACAGTCTGAAGTTTAGTGCCCAGCCAGTTGCCAAAGGAACGGTTAAGACTGGGGATTAACAATTAGTTAGAACTGGAGGAACAAGGAACATTTAGAGAGTGGTAGGGCTCAAGGAGGTTACAGAATAGGGAAAGCTAAGGGTATGAATGATTTGAAACCATATTTGAGGTGGGAGTAGAGGACACGAATGGGGATGAACAGGATGAACTCAGTGCCTTCTCCCACTTCTACTTTATTCACTCTGGGCAAGGGGTCCAGAGAAAAATATCCAAAGACGAATGTTGGAAGGGCTGTGAGAGGAGAATTCAGGGAAAGCTAGATGCTGGGAAGGAAGCTGTTGTTTTGGAGCCTATTCTGGAAATACAATGCAAACAAAAATATCAAGTAATCACCAATGGATCTGGCATTATTTCCACCACAAGGTACAAATCCCAAAAATGACTAACTTTCAGAAGTACTTACTTTTCTAGTATTTTTGTCTATGTCTAACCACTTCTGAACAGGGCAGGCAATTTAACATTCAACAGCATAGATAGATCTGGAGCCACATTGAGCTCAGAGTAAGCAACAGTATCAGATTTCCTTTTAAATGATATTATGGGCCAGATGAGGTTTGAAACAACAATCCAGTGGTCTTAAGACCCATATTACCAAGAAAAGCCATTTTTCTTAATTTTGGGTTCCATAGAACATTACTGCACAGAAACAGGCCTTTTGGCTGTGCCGAACCATTTTTCTGCCTAGTCCCACTGACCTGCACCTGGACACTATCCCTCCATACACCTCTCATCCATGTATCTGTCCAAGTTTTTCTTAAATGTTAAAAGTGAGCCCGCATTTACCACTTCATCTGGCATCTCATTCCACACTCCCACCACTCTGTGTGAAGAAGCCCCCCCACAATGTTCCCTTTAAACTTTTCCCCCTTCACCCTTAACCCATGTCCTCTGGTTTTTTTCTCCCCTAGCCTCAGTGGAAAAAGCCTGCTTGCATCCACTCTATCTATACCCATCATAATTTTATATACCTCTATCAAATCTCCCCTCATTCTTCTACGCTCCAGGGAATAAAGTTCTAACCTATTCAACCTTTCTCTGTAACTCAGTTTCTCAAGTCCCAGCAACATCCTTGTTAACCTTCTCTGCACTCTTTCAACCTTATTAATATCCTTCCTGTAATTCGGTGACCAAAACTGCACACAATACTCCAAATTCGGCCTCATTAATGTCTTATACAACCTCACCATAACATTCCAGCAATCCTGCTGGAATTGAACTTGTATCTCTGAATCAAAAGTCCAGATCTCGAGCTGCTATACTAGTAAATCAAATAAATAACATACAGTAGATTGAAGTCTGAATTTATACATAACATTCAAAAAGATAACTTCTGTGCAAGTTCACATGGTGTAACCAGTAAATCAGAAGATTCTCAAAAATAAAGCACCATTAAATAATATTATCCTTAAAACAGGAAAAATAAAAATACTACGCCAGCAATGAAACTGCATTTTGCAGCATAACTTTAATGACTTACCAAAGGAAAATAAAGTCTGTTTTGCAACATCACGGACTTCTTTATCAGTCTGACAAAGGTAGACTAACTGATCTATACTCTCTTTGGCCTGAGAAACAGAAACAGAAAAATAGTTAAGAATTTCCTGTAATCTTGTGGTTAAACTGTTTTCAAGGGCGATTTATTATTTCTTATCGGGTTTGAGGAAGGGCAAGGGAAAAGGCTGCTTTTAGGGTGTTTGGCCACTAGAGGGCACATGGAACCACACTGCCCAACCACACAAAGGGATTACTGAAGAAAACTTCAGTCTAATTGCATGATAGTAGAACTGTTCGCTCTCCCAACACCTTCATCTGAGCACAAGCAACAAAAGCTGCAAATGTTCTTAAAGTGAGGCTAGGGCAACAAGTCTCAAAGTTTTAGGTATGTTCTCAAAAAAAAAATCAAAATTGAAAACCAAGGTTGTGAAGTGCTTTAGGAATGTTAGAATCTAACGGGGAAGGAGAAGAAAATCAATAGAGTTTTATGAAATTTGGAACCTGTTTGCCAGTATTATGCTGTACAATTATGACACCCTCTCTAAAGCCCAACCAATAAAATTCAAATGGCCGAAGTAACTATCAGAACAAGAATGTAAGATATTTGGGGAGTAGGGCACCTGCTGAATTGTTCAAGAGCAGTATGGCTAATCTTTAACTTCAGTGGTATTTTGTTTTCCACTGACCACTCCTAGATTCCTTTAGTATATATAAACAACTCACTCCCTCTCCGTCTTGATTATACTTAGCGACTGTAATTCCACAACTACCTTTGGTGGAGAATTTAAAGATTTCACTAAACCCTGAGTGAAGCAATTGCTTCTCATCTCAGTCTTGAATGTTGGATCCTTTATTTTGAGATTATGACTCCAAATTGTAGCTACCCAAACAGAAAAAAATAAATTCCCCAATCCCAGGAACCAATATAATGAACTTCACAAGCTTATCCTTCCTTAGTCCTAAATCTAGGGTGGTGGGATGGAACTACATCTCTATCAAAGGAGGTGTAAGGCGCTCCTTCCCTCTGCTAGCCTGCAGGTCACCCTTGGGCAAAGTGCAGCACCTGCTCAGCCCCCGATCAGGGTCACGTGAAGCCATGGGAGCAGGTGGTGGATGGTCGTATGAGCTGCTGGTGCATATCATAAGTCCTGATTATGCGACCATTGATAATGGATGGGGTCCTGTGTTGTGAAGAAGCTGCCCAGAAGAAGGCAATGCCAAACCACTTCTGTAGGAAAATTGCCAAGTACATTTGTGGTCATGGATAGAGGAAAGAATACGAACAACAGTGTGAAGGGTGTCTTCCCCATAGGGAACAGATTAAAGACCATGATCACCCACATCATGATGATGATGAGACCAAAATCACATCAACTGGTTTGCCCTTGCACATTAACCAAACAGGCGGACTCAATTGAGAGTCCTGATTTTCATTCTCCTGCTTTCAAAGAAAAATGGTGTTCATTCATTGCCTTCCAATCTGTGGGAACTACTCTAGAATGCTACAACTTTGTAAAGTAACTATTATCACATTCACTTGCTCCAAAGTGAGCACCTTCAAAACCTTGGAGTGCTGGTCTGCAGGACCTGGGGATTTATTGGTATTCCATAGATGCTGCCTGGCCTGCTGAGTTCCTCCAGCATTTTGTGTGTGTGGCATACATCAAGTCTCAAATTGTGCACATTAGGATAACAGGTAGTTTATTTAATGAGTTCAAAACATGTTCACTGTTGTATGAAAATCTCAGAATCCATAAAGATAACAAGATTAAACTTAGTCAAGTAAGGAACAGTCCCACAAATCACTTTCAAAAATAAAACAACTAAAAAGAAATCGTGTCAATTCTACAATTAGAATAACTAGGTCAAGTATGCGAAAAACTCTGTTGTATTAAAAGTTATTCAGTGAAACATCTGATATTTCTGCAACACAACAGCTTTCAAACACAATGGGGAGGGGTTTGGGCGAGAGCAGGAGGAACATCAGGCTCCAGAACTGCCGCAGATAATATCATGCACCAGCACACTGAACTGATTCTCTTACCTGCAGACTCACTTTCAAGGACTCTTTATAACTCGTGTTCTCAGTAGTCTTTGCACAATTTGTCTTCTCTTGCACGTTGGATATTTGCCAGTCTTTGTTCGACTATGTCTAGTTTTTTGGGGGAAATTCTACTGTCCCCCCCCCCGCCCAAAAAAATGAATCTCAAGGTACTTTGATAATAAGTACACTTTGAACTTTGACTGTTTCTTTTACAACTATTTCCACAGTAAGCTGAGGCACTGGTACTCTGGGTTTGAAAGCTCTTTTTCCTCTATAGTTATTCCCGAACGGTGGGTTTACCTTGAGATGTGCAAGTGCAGTACAGCCTGCTTTCCTCAGCTGTCCGTCCTCGTCCTCGAGCAGCTCCAAGTAACAAACCAAGGCCTGAGTACAAACATGCGCTTTAGTTAGTTGGCCACAAAAAAACAATTCATCGCGCGTTTCCAACCTTCGCCTGCCGAGTCCACCGTCCAGCCTCTTGGCACATGAAAGGCCACGTTATCGGCAGTGATTAGTGAAAGACACCGGAGAAGCATTAGTCAGGTGTTATGCGTTAATGAAAGAGCCAGCACCATACCCTGCACAAGTACCCCACCGGGAAATCTACGATTTGGAGTAACCTTATCAATTCAACGAGCAGAGAATCTTAACCATTCTAACATCTGATCAGACTCTGAAAGTGGATCCAAACTGCAGGAAACTACACTAATACAACTTGAAAAACTGTGACAGGTCATATAAACCTTTCAGCCTACGCACTGCTAGGTACAACCCACAGTCTTTTTATATGCTAGCCCACTAAAAACCCTATTGATTTTCGACTTGATAGTCCAATTATTCCACCACTCTCACCTGCTTCCCTATCATCCGTGTAAAACAGAGTTTGCCGTCATGAACAGTGACATTCTAGATTCTAAAACGATTCCCTCTTTCTTTCAACTTCTTTCACAATGTGAAGCATCTGGATCAAAACATCAATGAAGTGTAACATGTTCAAGCGAAAACACTCTATCCTGCTTTGATGTGACCCTGTCAACAGCCTCTTGAGCCTTTTCAGTAGAGTGCCTGCCCAGGCATTTTACACAGTACTGGGCCATCTTTCACTGGCTCAGGTACGATACACAACAGCAGTGGCATGCTCAGCTGCTTGGTATTCTAACTCAGCCAAGTTTCTAAACTCTGAAGGAAAAGTGTTTGCATGGTATATTAATCCTAACACCCCTCCCCCCCCAAAATTTACAATGAGTCCCTGTGTTGTGGGCACCGATCACCCTCCCTCACCACCAACCCCAGAAGCTGCAGGCACAGTGGAAGTCTCCTGACCTTCTCACGGAACTTGGGGTCTTCTGCCAGGTTTCTCAGCAGGGAAGCGGCAGTGTTGCCTATCTTGGTGTTGTCCTCCAGCAGCAGCAGGCCCACCGCCTTCAGTCCATCCTTCTGGAGCTGGTTACCTGAGAGGTGCTTCAGAGACCTCAGCACCACATTCTTATCAGAGGACTGCAGGTTCTGCACCAGGAATACTGCAAGATACGGAAAAAGTGCGGCTGGGAGTGAGACCACACACAGAAATCTAAGACTCGCCAACATTTCCACTCTCTCAGAAGTGGTAAGACCTCCAAAGCCCATTGGCAGCTACCCGGAAAAGATTCAGCAGGCTGATACACAGAGTGACAGAGCTGTCCTATACCAGGCAGGTGAAGAAGTTGCATCTACTTTCTTTGGAATCTAGCAGAACAAGGTGTGATCTCATTGAAGCACATGAAGGGGCAGGATAGATAAAGTGATGTTTTAGCTGACAAGAGTGTCTTCAACAGGGAACATGGTTACAAAACACGGGGGGCAGTCATTTAAAGCTGAGGTGCATGGCAACTTCTTCTTGCAGAGGATGTTGAATTGCTTGAACTTTCTATCCCCCGCAGGCTGAGGCTAGACTGCATGAGGAACTTGAGAAAGAGGTAGGAATTGAGAACCATGTGGAATTGGCACAAGTAAAAAGTTGTGGCCACGTTGGCCACGATCACATTGAATTGTGGAGCAGTTCCCATTCTGTTCAAACCACATATAGATAAAATACCTTAGGCACATCCCAGCAGCAAGCACCCCTCTTCCCTTTTGCTCAGATGCAGCTGCACAGATCGGACGCAACACTGCAGGCCCGTGAGAGGACCAAGAGATGCAAGACAACTTACTTGACAGCTAAACTCAACCTTGTGTTTTTTGCTTTTAAAAATCATGATTTTGCTTCAGATAATAAACGTAATTTATTTGTCAGTAAGTGAAGGCAGCTGTCCCTACTGCTTCAATTCTGGTTAATTACCAGGCCTCTCCACAGACACTGATCATATAATATTGCCTGTCTCTGCTAAATAGCAACGCAATGTGTCCTTCTGCACTGATAGCTGTACTACTCTAGAGGGGGGACCCAAGAAGGTCGCTCACATCAAAAAGGAGGTACACAGGCTAACTGGCAACTGCAAATTGCCACCAGCACGTAGAATCTGGGAAGAGATGAGGCCGGTACTGTAACAGTATTTAAAAGACAACTGGCCAAGAAAGATTTGAGGGATGTGGATCAAACGCTTGCAAATGGGACTAGTTTAGATGGGCATCTTTGTTAGCTTGGACAAGTTTCTGTTCCTGTGCTCTACTACCCCGTGACTTTATAAATTGACAGCCATGAGGCGAGAACAAAAAGTGGGATTAACATAGGACCGCAGGGGTCTTCCTGTTATAGTTGCTTGGATAACAGAAACCCGCCTTTGGAAAATTCACTAATTCCAAACATTTACGAGATGGGAAAAAATGCTCGGAAAAATGCTCAGGAAATATGTATGAGACAAAAAAATAATTTTTGATCAACTTGTGTTTCTTGATGCATGCAGATGAAACAGCTTTGCATTGTGGAAAATGTAATATGATCGTTTTCTAGACATAGGGGGATTGTAAAAGGTCAATTGATGGTCAGCAGGAACTTGGAGGGCCAAGCTTCCATGCTGACCGGCTCCGGGAGGATGGATTTGTGGAAAAGATCTGGAGTTGAAGAATGAAGGCTGCAGTACAAGATCCACTCTGTGCCATTTTGTGACATTAAGAAGCAACAATGTACCTTCCTCTGCCAGCTCCATGATGTAGGACGGCAAGGAGGGAATGTTCTGTTCCTCAATGTGGCCCAAGTACTGGAAGATCGTCAGCAGCTCTGCATTTCCACTTCGGGCACGTTTTGGTAACGTTCTGTCCAAAATCCTTTCCACTAATTTGATAAAAACTGCAAGGGTAAATCAAAATAATAACAAAGATATTAATAAATCCTGCCTGTAGAATAAATAACTATAGCATCATCCACATTTAGCAGAATTCAAACTAAAGTGCTAAATTAATCTAATTCTACGTCATAATAATAAACACTTTACATGCAAGTTCATAGAAAACCAGTTTTCAGACAGCAATAACTTGTCCAAACTATGAACTGCAGAAATATGGCAGACAGAAATGCATCAGAACTTGAAGTATCTAGATCTGTGATGCCTCAGGCAGATTGTACAGGGCAGATCCTCCTCACACAGTGACTTCTGCATCAAACCAAACAAACCACTTCATCACCTTAAAGCTCTGTATCAGGTCTTCCCTTCTGTGCAATACAATTCCCTTTTCCTGAATGACCTTGTGATGGGGTGGGGGGGGGGGGGGGGAGAAGAGCAGCTTGATATAAAATGTACAAACATACACAGCCCTCCCTGGGAAGATCAAGTTCGATGAAGGCATACAACTTCTGATTTTTAAATTTTATCCTTTTGTTAATAAACACAGAAGGGTCAGGAGCTTGAAGATTCCTATGGCCAGATTTGGGAACAGCTTGTTTCCAACTGTGATAAGACTGCTGAACAGATCCTGACCCGGATTTGGGCCGTACCTTCCAAATATCCGGACCTGACTTGCACTACCTCACTTTCCCTTTTCTATTTTCTAATTATGATTTATAATTTAATTTTTTATACTTACTTCGATTTGTATTTCAGGGAGCGCGAAGCACAGAATCAAATATCGCTGTGAAGATTGTACGGTCTAGTATCAATTGTTTGGTGACAATAAAGTACTTAGATTGCTTTGTTTTAAAAATGCTACATTAATGTGTTATTGTTTTTAATAAATAATTATGTTTATCCCTTAGAGTTCTTTGCTCTTTTATATTTTGATAAATACCTAAAACATATTGAGGCTCTGTGTTCTTCTAACATAATGCTCCACCTCACAAGTACTTCTCATTAAACATCCCATCTACAAGCCTCGTTTATCAGGTTCTCCTAGTTTATCAGGTTCTTCCTTTCCGATGACTACAGCCCCTACTTTGGCAAAGAAAATGAATGAATGTGGAAATGTTCAGAAGATCAGGCAGCGGTTAACATTTCATCAATCACTCAACCTTTCAAATCGAATAGAGGGCAGAGATTACAGGGGTTTCGGTTGGAGGAAAGAGAGAAGAGGAAGGACTTCGTGTCACCTTCAAATTTAGGGACTGAATTTCCAATTCCAAAGCTAAATTGTAAACTGCTTCTCAACCAATCTTAGTGGAACCATTATTGTCCATTGAACTTCACTTGATCTTCCCAAGTAGTGTTGTACAGTAATTTTACATAAAGCCCAGTTACTGTCCTTAATCCCAATGTCTGTTGTTTTACAACACACACAAAACGCGGGAGGACCTCAGCAGATCAGGCAGCATTTATGGAGAGGAATAAATAGTCAATGTTTTGGGCCAAGACCCTTCATCAGGACCTGATGAACATCAACTGTTTATTTGTCTCCATAAACACTGCCTGGCCTGCTGTGTTCTTCCAGCATTTTATGTGTGCTACTCTGGATTTCCAGCATCTGCAGAACCTCTTGTGTTTATGATCTGTTGTTTTGTAGCCTGCTTGCTGTTATCTAACACCTATTCCATAGACACCAACCTTGAGGATGAAAATATTACATCATACCTTTTTAAAGAATTCTATTTGACAAGATTTATGTCTTGCTGTCGAGTTGACTGTGGCCACTCACCTGTTTCTGCTGGGCCAGGGTACTGTTCGTTCACTCTGCTGCCAAAACTGGAGTTCAGCTTCTGGAGGACCCGTTCCACCGTGGCGCTATAGAGGTTTGGGCTCTCAGTACAGTGCGTCCAGAACGAGAACACAGTTTTATCTTTCATCAGTGGCATAACTGAGGGAAAGCAATTACACGATGAGGGAAAATGCCACAAACAACTTGCAACCGCGCAACAGTTTTATTTATTTATAAAGCAGCAACAAAACCAAAAGGCATCTGTTCCTCAGGGTAGAGGACAGTTTGCAGTGAAATGCCAAGGTGTGCACTTCCTGCAGAGCCACTGGTCAAACAAAGCTCACGTGGTAAAGAACAATGGGAAGCCTGCCCGATCCATTTGAGGATCAAAGCAATGACTGCGAGGAGGGGAAGGAAGAGCCGGTGCATTGCGGTTAAACGGTTCTCTGAGATATCTCCCTCACCCTCCTCAGCAGTGCTTATGTATCCAGATTTGTCCTCGCTCAGCCTCGAGATCACTTCTAGAACTTGGGCTTCTCTCAAAAGCTTGTCCAGTGCATACATCTCCCGACATCGCAGAGGTCCGTAGATACCCAGATGCTACAATGAGAAATATTAGCGTTGATGTACAAGGTAAAACAAGAGCGCACCAGGAGCAAGCTGGAATCTGGCCCCCACCCCATCTGCCGCTCCCACATCAGACCAGAGCAAGCTGGAATCTGCCCCCCCCATCAGACCAGAGCAAGCTGGAATCTGCCCCCCCCCCCCATCTGCCGCTCCCACATCAGACCAGAGCAAGCTGGAATCTGCCCCCCCATCTGCCACACCCCCATCAGATCAGAGCAAGCTGGAATCTGCCCCCCCATCTGCCGCTCCCACATCAGACCAGAGCAAGCTGGAATCTGCCCCCCCATCTGCCACACCCCCATCAGACCAGAGCAAGCTGGAATCTGCCCCCCCATCTGCTACACCCACATCAGATCACAGCAAGCTGGAATCTGATCCCCATCAGACCAGAGCAAGCTGTAAGACACCCTCCATCAACGTCAGGCTTAGCAGGAGCAATTTTCCAAAGTCAGCTTCCCATTAGCAAAGCTCTGTACAAGACAAGCCCTTCTCCAGAGTGAACAGCACGACTGTACCCATTGAGAACCAAGCCACATGCTGTACTGTCAAACGCAGAACATGTCTCTGACTTTGGAAAAGATTTTGCATCTTAAAATTTATGAGACTTTATTTAAAAGTTTATAGTAATATCTTCATATTATGTGCATTTAATTAAATGCATTACTTAATTGTAGAGTTCTAAACTTCTTTTTCCTTTTTCAGCTATCGTTCTCCATTGTAGTGAATAGAGTTGCTGAAGTAACACACAAAATGCTGGAGGAACTCGGTCTACCCTGGCACATATCTAACAGGGAAAATAAGGACAATGAAACGTCAGGACACTGTTGCAATGAGGGATTTGTCTCTTTCTATTAATATTCAAGGGGACTAGAATATAAATGCAAGGATGTAATGTTGAAGCATTAGTCAGACCACATTTAGAGTGTTGTGTGCAGTTTTGAGATCCATACCCAAGAAAGGATGTGCTGGCATTGGAGAGGGTTCAGAGAAGGTTTACAAGAATTACCCCGGGATGAAAGGGTTAATGTATGAGGAGGGTTTGATGGCTCTGGGCCTGTACTCAGAGAAGAATCTCATTGAAATGTGATGAATATTGAAAAGCTTAGATAGAATGGATGTGGAGAGCATGTTTTCAATTGTGGGAGTGTCTAGGACAAGAGGGCACAGCCTCAGAATAGAAGGATATTTAGAACAGAGATAAGGAAGAATTTCTTTAAATAGAGAGTGTTGAATCTGTGGAATTCACTGCCACAGACAGCTGTCAAGGCCAATTCATTGGGTATATTTAAAGCGGAGATTGATAAGTTCTTGATTAAGGGCACCAAAAGTTATAGGGAGGCAAATGGGGTTGAGGGGGGAAAATACATCAGCCATGATTCAATGACAGAGTGAACTCGATGGGCTGAATGGCCTAATTCTGTTCTTACATTATGGTCTTATTACGTGGTCTTCCGATTCCAAGTATCAAAGTGGCCCTCCCATCAAAATGCTGCACCTGCTTATTCACCTCCTCCCCCACCTCCACTCAGGGCTCCAGGTGAAGCAACACTTCACCTGGCGAATCTGCCGGGGTCTATTGTAGCTGGTGCTTTTGCTGCGACCCCCTCTACACTGGTCAACCCTGATGTAAATTGTTGTGCTGCCAAAAGCAGAATGTCTCAGCTGCCAACCATTTCAATTCCAGTCCCCACTCCCGTTCCGCCATGCCAGTCCACAGCCTTCTCTTCTGCCACTCTCAGACGGAGCAGCAACACCTCATATTCTGTCTGGGGAGCTGCCGACCTGATAGCACGACCATCAACTTCTTCTTCTGGTAATTTTAAAAATTGTTTTTCTTTCTCCACCCCCTTCCCTCTTCCGTTCCCCACTCTGGCCTCTTACCTCTTCTCCTCCCCTGCCTATCACCTCCCCTGGTGCCCCTCATTCCTTTTCTCCCATGGTTCTCTCTCTCTCCTCCTATCACTTTCTTTCTTCTCTAGCCCTTTACCTTTCCCATCCATCTGGTTTCACTATCACCTTCCAGCTTTTCCACCTTCTCCTTTCCACCACCTTTTTATTCTGGAATCTTCCCCCTTTCTTTCTAGTCCTGATGAATGGCCTTGGCTCAAAACATCAACTGTTTATTCACTTCTATAGATGCTGCCTGACCTGCTGAGTTCCTCCAGGACTTTGTGGGCGTTGCAAAGGGAATTAAAGTAAATGTGTGCAATTACCTGTGTACTAGCGCCATCTGCAGGCCAGACGGAATATTGCAGAACAGTCAACTAATGCATTCATATTATTTTTATAACACTTGGTTTGCTTCAATTTTCCAGCTACAGGCATTAATGTGAAAATGGCTCAGTGCTAGTCATAAGAGGTGCTGGGCAACTTCAGTATGGTATTGAACAATAAAGGATTTTACTGTTGCACAGTGGCTTGCTCATGAATAGATTGCTGAGTGAAAGCCATCGACAAGCTTCCGCCAAGTGTCTCCGGTGGTGCTAACCTCAAGGAGCATTTCTGCATCATCCTGCATCAACTTTTGGAGAGGAAGGAAAACATGTCGAAGTTTGGAAACAGTTTTGAAAACGTGCAATTTAACTTCTGTCATTAATAGAAGGCACTCATTTACTCCACTTATTTACTGTCCAAGTGGCTGCCATTCAATTAAACTAACAGTTGCCTGGAGACCATCATGTGAATCATTCCACAACTTTAGGAGAGTTTTCCTATCGGTAATGTTCCTCTCCACATACACCAAAGGTGGGGTTAAACTTGTGCTTCAGTGGATTTTAATGACAGCCTCCCTACTTTATAAACATGTTGAGTAGTATTTCACAGAATGAGCAGTAAAAAAACAAAGGGAACTATGCACGGCCTGCCAAATGAGAGTTATGCAAGGCATGTCAAGCTCTCAGCAACACCCATACTCCAGATAAGGTAAGAAGCTGAACGTTATTTACCAGCAGAAGTCTGCTACAGTTATTCAAGTGCAGGGTGAGAACTTGGTCCAAGTATTCATTCCCTGTTGTCATTGGAACTGGACTCCCCTCCGAGCCGCTACCAACTCCAGTATCCTCCGTTAGTGCTTCACTGGGCCCAGCAGCAAGTCCACGCGCACTCCCGCAGTGTCTGTCAGAAGCAGCAAACCTAAAGTTACTTCAGTACTCAGGACTCCGGCCAGTGTGTATGTACATTCACCATCTCAGTCAGGAAGATCCTGAAGATGCACAAGAGGTCAGGCAGCATCTTTGAAGAGCCTACTCAATTTCAAGGGCATACATACATATGAAAGATGCCGGAAAAAAGCCAGCAATATCATGAAGGATGCCACAGAGCCTGCTCATGAACTGTTTGCCCCACTCTCATCGGGGAGGAGGTTACGTGGTATCCACGTTCGAACCACCAGACTCAAAAGCAGTAATTTCCCCCAAGCAGTAAGGCTGATCAACACCTCCACCCACTAACCTGCCCCTCTACACCTCCAACCACTCACTAACCCACCCCTCTACACCTCCAACCACCTACTAACCCGCCCCTCTACACCTCCAACCACCCACTAACCCGCCCCTCTACACCTCCAACCACCCACTAACCAGCCCCTCTACACCTCCAACCACCCACTAACCTGCCCCTCTACACCTCCAACCACCCACTAACCCGCCCCTCTACACCTTCAACCACCCACTAACCTGCCCCTCTACACCTCCAACCACCCACTAACCCGCCCCTCTACACCTCCAACCACCCACTAACCCGCCCCTCTACACCTCCAACCACCCACTAACCCGCCCCTCTACACCTCCAACCACCCACTAACCCGCCCCTCTACACCTCCAACCACCCACTAATTTACCATTTTCTGTCAGTCACCGTTTTTACAGACACTCCTGTATCCAGTGTCACTTTATGTACATACAATCTATGTATTTATATTTATTATGCTAACAATTGTGTTCTTTTCGTACTACATTGAATCCAGAGTAACATTTCATTCCCCTTTACATTTGTGTGCTGGAACTGACATTAGACAATTTAAAATCTTTAAAAGAGTTTACTCTTCAGATCTGAAAACAAACCTGCAGACGCTGGAAATCTCAGCCAGTCGAGCAGCATTTATGGAAGGAGATCAGATCAGGGACCTTCCTTAAGATCACCAGTGACAAGGAAAGGCTCCTACACCGCAACACAAAAAATGCTGGAGGACCCCACCAACCAAAGTTTTAAAAAGCTTCAGCATTTTGTGTATTGCTGCAGCATCTGCAAGTCTCTCATCATGGAGTACTGCAGTGTAGAAACAGGCCCTTCAGCCCATTTAGCCCTGTCAATCTGTTACCTGCCTATTCCACCCGGACCATAGCCACCCATACCCTTCCCCTCCATGTACTTAACCAAGTTTCTCTTAAATATTAAAATTGGACCCCTATCCACCACTTTAGCTAGCAGCTTGCTCCATACTCTCACCAACCTAGAGTTCTCCTTAAACATTTCACCTTTCACCTTTAATCTATGACCACTAGTTCTAGTCTCACCCAAACCCAGCGGAAAAGCCTACTAGCATTTACCCAATCTATACTCCTCCTAAGTTAGTCCACCTCAATCAAATGTCCCCTCATTTTCCTACGCTCCTGGGAATAAAGTCCTAACCTATTCAACCTTTCCCTATAACTCATGTTCCAAGTCCTAGCAACATTCTTGTACATTTTCTCTATACACTATTAACTTTGCTTTCTTTCCCGTAGTTAGGTAGAACTCCACAAGACACTCCAAATTAAGCCTCTCCAATGTCTCATACAACTTCAGCATATCTTCCCAACTCCTGTACTCAGTACTTTGATTTATGAAGGCCAATTTGCCTTAAAGCTCTCTTTACGACCCTATCTACAAAGTGTACTTGTGTCCCTCTTCCTGCAGATGTTCATTGGCTGGCTGAGTTCTTCCAGCACTTCTGTGTTTGACAACACTTCAGCCTCATGTTTTGACGGAAAGCCAAGGGCCTGATATGCCACCCATTGCTCCCTGCCTTAGATGCTGTCTGACCTACTGTGTATTTCCAGTCACTGCAGTCCTTTTGCTTTGGACCTTTCTAAGGCAATGGGATCTTAATATAAGTCTTCATGAGCTCTGACTACGTCCTCTTGTCAGAATATTCAAGGCAGACAAATGTCGCAAGCCCAAAACAAATAGCCACCAAGCCAAAGTGGAACACATCAGGATGGGTGACTGCATCAGGAAATAAGAGCAATCCCAGGAAAGGGCTGTGGAGGTTTAGGGATAAATTCTGGGGTTCAGAGCTAGGGAAGCTAAAGGCTGTGGGGGATGGGACAGAGACGAGGAGGCTGGGAAGAGGCATGGGTCAGAACTGAAGACTTCACGAGGAACTGGAGTTAAAAGCGGGTGAATGGGTGCATCCCTAGATGTTGAAAGGATTGCAACTCCAACATGTCTCAATCCTGTGTTCTGATGTTAATGAGACAACCATCAGGGAGTTGCATCATTCACATCCAGCTGCTAGACACTAAAAGGACACCGGCAATAATGTGAAGTGGGGACTTCCTGCTCTTGTGAGAATCCCAAACCTGTAGATACCAGCGCTGCAAATTGCTGTCAGATTGGCGTAGAACAGCCAGCATTCCCCAGCAGGATGAAGTCCCGCGTGATGGAGCACTGATAGCCAGTGAGTTTGTAGAATCCATAGAAGTGGGCCGTACCTTGCAGTCTTTTCAGTCTCATCTTCCGAGAATTCCGAGTCCTCCATGTCCGACGTGTTGAGGAAATCAAAGCTCTCCAGTGCATGTTCGACAGTCAGGCTGAAGCTCGAGGCTCTGCTCCTGTTTACACCCTGCTTCTGCTGCAAAAACACAGCACACACTACTCAGCAAATTAAACAGCGACTGTCATCTTGTGCAATCCCATCAACAATCCCAGCCCCATCCTTCAGATACACTGTGGAGAGTTTTAATAAATACCCCACGCACCCACAGCTGAACACTCCACAGCCTTGATGCCTCTCACCAGCTCCTACAACTTCCCTATTCACACACAGAGTGGAGCAGTGAATCCAATGGTGAGGGAAAGCAGGTGGGATCATTGCATATACTAGCAGAAAGTGGCACTGAAATCCACGACCATTAAGAATCAAATATACTGATGGGCCGAGATAGTTACTTGCTCCACTGACTTGCAATTTATTACACCACTGGCATGGTGAACTTTTAAGTACATGTCATCCCGGGGTAATAAGCAGGTTCAGTTTTTACAGCACCTCACGGCAATCACTTGACATGGTAACCACATCTCCGCTATTGCAATGGATAGAATCAAAAATGCACAAGACTCAAAGAAAGAGAGAGTACTAGAAGTGGGAGAGAAAGAAACTACTCTCCTGTTCATTGCACACATACATACTTGTGTTTCCTGAATTTAAAGATATTACAGGACTCTGAGTACACGTAGGGAAGAGCCCACGTTGGGCATTACTAATCTGGGGACAACCTATAGTGTGAAGAATTCCACTGTACACCCAAGACCTGATCAGGTTATGACTGAAATGCCAAGCCATCAACAAATTAAATGTGAATGAAGGAGGTATCACTAGTAAGTTTGCAGATAACACAGACATCAGTGGTGTTGTTTAGACTGAGAAGGGTTGACCTATAGCCTCAGGAAGATATTTGATCAGTAGGCAAGTTGGATAGGGTAATGACAGATGGAATTCAATCCTGATAAATGTATACTTATGAGTTTGGAGGGGCTAATAAGGGTGGGACACACACGCTGGGGAGCATTGATGAGAAATGAAAAGGTGCCAAAGATCCTTTAAGGTGGAGCACAGGTAGAAAGGGTGATGAATAAGGCAGAAGGGATGCTTGGCAGGGCACAGAATTCAGTGAGTATTTGGTTCAATTACACAACAATGATTAGACCAGAAGTTTGAAATATTATGTACAAGTTGGCCACACACAATTGGATGGATGTGATTGCTCTGAAGAAAGACTCACCTGGATACTGCTTGGGATGGAATGTTTTGGTTATGAAGAGAAATTGAATTGGCTGCACAGGACGTGAAGAGCAGACCCAGTACACGTGTACATAATTAGGAGAAGCAAAGACAGAAAGCTACATTTCCCCTTGGCAGAGGTGTCTAATCAGAGGGACCAGGTTTAAGGTGAGTGATCCAAGTCAGAATATTTTCAGCCAGAGTATGGCTGCTATCTGGAATGTACTGCCTGAGAAGATGGTGAAGGCAGGCACACAAAGAACCCTGAACTGCCAGGGGCAGCAGATTGCAAACCAAATGCAAATAAATAGGATTATTTAAAGTATTTGATGGTCAGCAAGAAAATGGTGGGGTGTTTCTGTGCTTATGCAACTCTATGATCTGTATTTGTAGGCACAATGGAGTGTTCAGTGCTGAAGTGGAGCTGGTCTCCCTGATTCTCCCAAAACGGACAAGTCCGTGAGTCACTGGAGACTGCATACTCTCTCCGTGTAATGCAAGGTGCTGCCAGCAGGTGGGGCTGCAAGCTGTGCTCAGTCACTTCCACACAAAAATGTTAACTTTAAAACTTGAGCAACTCAGGCAGGTCGGGCAACATTGATGGAAATGAATAAACATTGCCTGCTTATTCATTCCCATAGATGCTGCCTGACCTGCTGAGTTCCTCTGGCATTTTGTGTGCCTGTGTTCCTCTGCATTTCTAGCACTTGTGTACATTGGTGTACAGTCACTTGTGTTTATTTTTAAACTTTTCAATGTTCAAGTTCAAAGTACATTTATTATCAAAGTAAACATATTTAACCAGATAAAACCCTGAGATACGTTTTCTTGTGGGCATACTCATTAAATCCAAGAACCATATTCATCATCATCAGGTGCCATACTCTGCCAGAGCCTCGGCAACCACTTTCTTCCACTGCGATCAATCAGCAGTCAAACCTCTTGCATCTCTGGCGGTGAGGCTGGTCCACTTCTTGATGTTGTCGATCCAGGTTGTCCTCTGTCTGCCTCGGGAGCGGCTTCCTTCTACTCTGCCTTCAAGCACAGTGCGTTCCAGAATGTCATCAGTTCTTGAGATGTGTCCAAAATAGCGAAGTTTCCTCTGGATAACAGTTTCCGGAAGTATTGGTTTTGTGCCATTCTTTTCTAGGATGAAACTGTTGGATCTCCTTTCAATGTCTGACACCCTGAGGATCCGTCTGCACGTCCACATCTCAGATGCTGTCAACTTCTTTTCATCAGCTACTTTTAGGGTCCATGTTTCACAGCCATATAGGGTTACTGGCCAGATGAGACTCCTGAGGAGGCGTATCTTGGTGTCAATGCTCACAGATCTATCTTTCCAGATGTTCCAGAGTTTGGCAGTGCTTGTGCGTGCCATTGCTAATCTTTGCCTTATTTCCTTGCTGCATTTGTTTGTGTCACTTAGTTCTGCACCAAAGTATATAAAGGAGGACACTTGTTCGATCTTGTCGTTTCCGATGTAGATGGCAGCTTGAATTGTAGTTTTGCTTATCACCATAACCTTGGTCTTTTTGCCATTTATCAGCAATCCAAATTCAGCAGAGACTTTTGCAACATTGTTGATGAACCATATTAGAATCAATGAAAGACCTAACCCAACAGCATTGACAAATGATCAGTGTGCAAGACAACAAAGTGTTAAAATGTAAAAGAGAAAAAAATAAATAAGAAATAAATATTGCCAACATGAGATGAAAAGTCCTTGAAAGTGAGTCCATAGATTGTGGCAACAGTCTTGGTGGGCAAGTGAAGTTGAATGAAGTTATCCCCACTGGCTCACAAGCCTGATGGTTGAGGGGCAATAACTGTTCCTGAACTTGGAAGTGAGTCCTGAGGCTCCTGTACCTTCTCCCTGATGGCACCAGTGAGAAGACGGCATGACCTGGGTGGTGGGGGTCCCTGATGATGGATGCCACTTTCCTGTGACAGTGCTTCATGTCGATGTGCTCGATGGTGGGAGGGCTTTACCCATGATGGACTGGGCCACATCCAATACTTTCTGCAGGATTTTCCATTCAAGGGCATTGTGCTTCCATACTAGACCCTGATGCAACCAGTCAATACACTCGCCACCACACGCCCATAGAAGTTTGTTTAAGTATTAGATGTCATGCTGAATCTTTGCAAACTTCTAAGGAAGCAGAGACACTGCCGTGCTTTCTTCATAATTGCACTTACATGCTGGGCCCAGGACAGGTTCTCTGAAATGATAGCACTGAGGAGTTTAAAGTTACTGACCCTCTCCACCTCTGATCTCCTGACTCATGGACCTCCTCCTCCTGAAGTCAATAATCAGCTCCTTGGTCTTGCTGACATTGAGTAAGAGGTGGTTGTTGTGAGACCACTCAACCAGATTTTCAATCTCCCTCCTGTATGCTGATTCTTCATCACCTCTGATTTGGCCCATGATAGTCATCAGCAAACTTGAATGTAACACTAAAACTGTGCTTACCTACACTGTCATAAACGTAGAGCAGGGGGCTAAGCACACATCCTTGCAATGTACTATGTGCATGGAGATTGTGGAGGAGATTGTTGCCGCCAATCCTAACAGACTGGGTGTCTGCAAGTGGGGGTATCGAAGATCTAAATTGCATAAGGAAATTTTCAGTTCAAGTTTTTGAAGCTTATCGATTAGTTCTGAGGGGGTGATGGTATTGAATGCCGAGCTGTAGTTGATAAAGAGCATCCTGATGTATGCAAATTCCCTGTCCGGATGTTCCAGGGTTGAGTCAGGAGCCAATGACATGGCATCTGCCATGGACCTGTTGTGCTGGAAGGCAAATGGGAGTGGATCCAAGTCGCTTCTCAGATTTCATCACCAACCTCTCCAAACACTTCATCATAGTGGATGCAATGCTACTGGATGATATTTGTAACTTCAGTGGAAGCCTCAATGATTTCCCGAATAAAGCTCACTCTATCATAGTAGTTTTTTTAAAACATGTAGAAACAGGTTCTTACAAACACAAAGAAATTGTAGATAACAAGGTGAATAAAGAAATATCAAAGTAAAGCAGGTATCGGAGATGGTTACAGAGAGAGATTGCAAATTCTGCTGAATCGCAAGGCCCTGAGTTCCTGAATCGGTTTGCTGCTGCTCCTTGCTGAATGCAGTGGATCTCGGTTAATTGGACCACTGGTTAATCAGGGCAGCTGCTTGTTTGGGGCAACTCTGAAAGAACAAAAGCAAATGGAGAAAGTAGCCGAGATTCCCTTAGTTTATTTGGGACACTATGCTGTTTAATTGGGTGCAGGCGATGGTCAGTTACAAGGAATTGTGTGGCCGTTAGACCCTATACTGTGCTTAGAGAAAACAAATGTGTCCGTTTCTCGTGCTTCTGTTGCGTTATCCATTTGGGCCGCAAATCCAAAAAACAGTGATTTTTGATCACTTTGGTTTTTCTTAAATTTAAAGAAAACTTTTTGAGACCCTTGCCATGAAAAGATTTGACATTAGCTGAATATATTACTGTACTGGACCAAATTAAAAGCCAGCCATCTAATACCACAGCTGACAGAAATAACTGGAGTGCCAAAATCAGCAACTGCTTGATAGATCAGTAAGGTAAACTGGAAGAAGAATGGGCATTATGCGAGGGAGGGACAACAATGGAAGTGTGAAGGTAATGATCCAGATGCTGAAGAGGCCCTCGATCAATGGTTCTCTATTGCAACTGGACGAAGTGTGCACGTCAGTGGAACAATGTTAAAAAACAAGTCAGAGGAGCTGGTCACAAAAGATCTTAAAGCAACAGATGGTTGGTTGTCTCAATGGAAATGCTGGCACCACATTAAACTGAAGAAAGCACACAGCAAGAAAGTTAGTGCTGATGCTGTAAGTGCAGAAACATGGAAACTTACTTCAAAAAATGTTGTGCAGATGTTATCTACAATGCCAATGAAACAAATCTTTTTTTTATCATGCTGAACAGTTCCCTTGGCTACAAACACTCAACACTATCAGATTCAAAGAAAGCAATGAATCGCATAACTATGTTGTTCAAATATGGCAGGAACTGATATAAAGAAATTGTGGGTTGTTGGGAAAGGAGTTAAACTTTGAAGCTTTAAGGGGCTAAGAATGGATAGTTTACGAATTCAGTACTTTGTCAGCATACACTCAATAATTCCTGTCAGTAACCATTATGAACTAATACAGCTTTATAGTACTGTAGTACTATTGGCAGTGTTCTAATTTGTTCTGTATTTCATTTAAATACATAATTTGTTACTCAGTTAAACAGTAGTTAGCCTTTTTTTTAAATATCTTTTCAACTATTTCCATGAAACTTCAGATAACTGGGGCAGCCGTTTAATTGGGCCAAAACATACTGGTCTCAATGTGTCCCAATTAACTGGAATCTCCAGTACTTACAAATGAAGACAACACAGACCCCACTATTGACAGGCTAATACTTTACTACGAGTTAAATTTCTGAACGGGAAGAATTTTGGTGGGACACTGAGTAATTACTGCTCTGAAGAGCACTCAATTATGACACAGACAGAGCCAGTCTCCATTGAACTGGACAGCATTGCCACTATCGATCTGTCTGCATATCATTTTGCAAGATGCTGGGTGTCTCAGTGTGTCAGACACATAAAGTACATTAATCTAACCTGCACTGAAGTTGGAGAGCTCTGTGACCACTGCACAGGATACCCAAGGCACCTCTGATCAACCCCCAACTGTCTTCCTTTGGTAATGAGGAACAGGGAGACATGCATGGAGTTACTGAGCGATTACAGCAGTCAAAGTGCTAACTGGTTACAAGCCAGCATCTGGAATTCCAGGCACAACCCTACTCTCTGTAAGTTCAGGGTACTATTCGGTCTTTAGGATCAAACCCCCTCCCTTGCAAGGTAGCAGAAGAGTGCAGTTTCTGCAAGGCCCAATCTTGTTACTGGGAGACCTTGATCAGTTTGGGACGTGGGCCAATGGAAAGTGATGCAATTTGAAAAGTCAAGCCAGTGTAGGATTGTACCATGGTGACAAGGTGCTAGGAAGAGAATTGGAGCAGAGTGCCTCAAGGTAGACAGGGTGGTGAGAAAGCCGTTTCACACACTGGCCTTCGTCAGTCAAGGCACTGAGTATAGAGTTGGGACATTATGTTGCAGTAGTGGTAGTCTTGGTGAAGCTGCACTTGGGAGTTTTTTTAATAGCTTTGGTCATCCTGTTATAGGATAAATGTGGTTAAACTGGAAAGATTGCAGAAAATAATTAGCAAGGATGTTGTCAGGATTAGAGGGCCCGAGTTATAGGGAGAAGTTGGCCAGGGCAGGTGCTTGTTGTGTTCCATGGAATGTAAGAGAATGAGCAGTGACCTTATAGAAATGTTTAAAATGATGAGAGCCATAGATAAGGTGGGCATTAACACTTTTCCTCGGGGTAGGGAAGACTAAAACTAGGAGACCCACTGGTCTATAATTCCCAGGATTATCCCTATTACCTTTCTTGAACAAAGGAATAACATTTGCCACCTTCCAATCCTCAGGTACTACTCCTGTGACCAGTGAGGACACAAAGATCATCGCCAAGGACACGCCAATCTCTTCTCTTGCTTCCCGTAGTAATCTGGTATATCGCAGAGCTCCAGCACATCCTCTTTCTTAACATCAACACGTTCTATCACTTGTTTTACAGTGTCCTCAAAATCAAGGTCCCTCTAACTAGTGAATACTGAAACAACACATACAAATTACTGCAGGAAGCCCAAAACATCAAATGCACTTTTTTTCCCCCATAGGTGCTGCCTAGCCTGCTGAGCTCCTCCAGCGTTTGTGTGTGTGTCGCTTGGATTTCCAGCATCCGCAGATTTTCTCATTTGTGATTTCTCATTTTCTCCCCTATCTCCTCCGACTCCAGGCATGTTTCCTCTTTAGCCCCAATCAGTTCTATCCTCACTCAGTCATCCTCCTGTTCTTTACATACTTGCAGAATGCCTTGAGGTCTTCCTTGATCCTACTTGCCAAGGTCTTCTAGCTCTCTTAAGTCCTTCCTCAAGCTCTTTCCTGGCTACCTTATAACTCTCCAGAGCCCTGTGTGATCCTAAACCTTAAGCTTCTTTTTTTCTCTTGACTTGATGTTCCACATCTCTTTCATCAACCATGGTTCCTACGGTCCTTTCCCTGCCTCAGTATGGCAAACCTGTCTAGAATCCCATGCAAGTGCTCCCTAATCAACCTTCACATTTCCTCCAAGTACATCTGCTCCCAATTTACACTCCCAAGGTCCTAAGTAGCATAATTCCACCTCCCCCCATTTAAATACTTTTCTATATCATCTGCTCCTATCCCTGTGGTAAAGTTCAGGGAGTTGTGGTCATTGTCTGTGAAATGCTCACCCACCGAGTGATCTGTCACCTGACCAGATACTAGATCCAGTATGGCCTCTCCTCTAGACAGGCTGTCCACACCGTGTCAGGAATCCTTCCTTGATACATCTAATAATTTTTGCCCCATCTAATCCTTTTGTGCTAAGGTGGTGTTTTGTGCTAGAGAGGTTGAAGTCACCCATGACATCAATCAATCCTACTATTTTTGCACCTTTCCAAAATCTGCCTCCCGTCTCTACTGGGAGGTCTGTAGAATAGCCCAAATAGAGTGATTGCACCTTTCGTGTTTCTGACCTCCACCATGCCTAACTCAGTAGATGATCCCTCCAAAACTGATTGTAGTCTTCCGGACGTCGTATCAATAATATCTTGCACATTGGCAGTACGAGTTCTCAACTTCTATACTTGAGCTGCATTGAAACAGGGGCCCATATTCCATTCACTTTCCCCATTACTTGCTGCAGCTGTGCGTTAGTACCCTATGCTACATGCATAACCACTCCGTATCCCTTTAGTGCTGCAGTTCTCCATTTAAGTAGTCGTGTACTATCTTCTAAATTACACAACTTCACGTTTTCGCAAATGTCTATTCACTTAATCTTTCAAAATTTCTTCCCACCCACTTTTATATAATTTTACTGCTGTACAGTTGCTTCCTTCCTCCAAGTGATTAAGATAAATTGTAAGGAGTTGCAACCCTGGCACTGATCACCAACCTTAAAATTACCTCCTTATACATTTCCACAGCTTCTGCTTCTATCCAGTCCTCTTTCTACACCGACATATTACTTTCAATGGCATGGGCTCTTATCTTGTGACAACCTTTTACAAGGACCTCGTTGAACATCTTCTGGTAGTCCAAATATAAGTTACCATCTAATGCAGGGGTTCCCAACCTAGAGTCCACGGACCCTTTGCTTAATGGCATTGGCCCACGGCGTAAGAAAGGTTGGCAAGCCCTGCTCTAACGATTACAATCAAGATTTCCTCCTGGTAATCTCACCGATTTGTAGATGTGAGTTCCTTTCACCAAGCCACTCCAACTCCTCTTGACCGACAATGATTTTCCAATTCCACAGTTTCTACTTCCTTACAAATCGATCTTAACATTTTTTCCTACCACAGACATCAGGCTGATTGGGCACCACGCTTCTCAAGAATCTAAGGACATTTGGAGGATTTTATTCAATGTATCTGCTGCCTGCTTGCACTTCCTTCAGTCCAGTGCCCTCTGTTCAGAGATCACAGAGTATAGCCCGACGTGCTGGGTGTCCCCCAGAACTCCACATTCACTCCATCAGTACAGCCCGACGTGCTGGGTGTTCCCCAGAACTCCACATTCACTCCATCAGCACAGCCTGACGTGCTGGGTGTCCCCCAGAACTCCACATTCACTCCATCAGCACAGCCTGACGTGCTGGGTGTCCCCCAGAACTCCACATTCACTCCATCAGTACAGCCCGACGTGCTGGGTGTCCCCCAGAACTCCACATTCACTCCATCAGCACAGCCTGACGTGCTGGGTGTCCCCCAGAACTCCACATTCACTCCATCAGCACAGCCCGACGTGCTGGGTGTCCCCCAGAACTCCACATTCACTCCATCAGCACAGCCTGACGTGCTGGGTGTCCCCCAGAACTCCACATTCACTCCATCAGTACAGCCCGACGTGCTGGGTGTCCCCCAGAACTCTGCATTCACTCCATCAGCACAGCCCGACGTGCTGGGTGTCCCCCCAGAACTCTGCACTCACAGTGCACACACCCCTCTGCCCATGTCTTTGTCTTTACTCTATAACTGCCTTCACTTCATAGCTTTTATGATAAAGGAACTTGCTCTACCTGTCCATCTGCAAACTCCTCCCCCCACCCCCTCAATCCGTTCAGCTCACTCAGTCCTTATTTTTATTTTATTTACAAGTACATCACGGTGACAGACACTTCCAGCCCAGTGAGTTCCCGCCTCCCAATTACACCCACGTGACCAAATTAACAAACTACCACATCTGTACAGGGTGTACGGGGGACCCGGGAGGGGAAGCAGCTCTGGTGAAGGGGCTCGTCATGTCCCTCTGGGCAGCTCACACACCCAACACTCAGCTCTCACCTGTGGCTCCAAGTAACAGCATGCGACGGTGGCCACAGCCCGCTACACCGCTTCGACGGGCAGTGAGGGTAGCCGGCGGGCTTCACACCCGGTGAGGCCGGCTGTGCGTGCACAGGCATCTCCGGTGGACTGGGCGCTGGAGACCAGGAGCGAGATCCAATGGCCAGGAAGCGCCAGACTTTGTGGAGAGCAAAGGGCGTGACAAGGCGCAGGAGGAGCCACGGTCATCCACTGCAACCAAGGGACCCCAGTTGTGCCGACCACTCATACCACTGGACCCAGACCTCCGAGTCGAGAGAGTGGAACTGCCCCAGGGCAATGGCTTTTCCCACTTTAAAACCTCTCCCGCACAGGTCATTGAGTGAGTGATATCTGTCATCATCGGATGTGACCATCAACCTATGATAACTTTTGAACGTGGGAGGAAACCGGAGCAAGCGGAGGAAAACCACACCGTCACAGGGAGAAGGTACAGGTTCCCAACAGGCAGCGCTAGGAATTGAACGGGGGTTGCTGTGACAGTAATAGCATTACACTAATTGCTACATTACCATGCTGCCCGCTAATCCTGCCCTCACCCTACCAGAGGTATCCTCTTGGCCCTACCTATCCCTATTTGACCCTCCTGCAAGTGTTTACTTTGTCTCAAAAGTCTCCCTGCAAGCTGTTTCTAACTCTGTCACAACGGAAACCACTTGTAAGCATCAGTGGAACAACAGGGCTGCAATGCTCTGTTCACATCAGGAAAGAACTGTTCTGCAGTTGCCAGATGGCCTCGACTACAGGGAACAGGAAATTTGTCCTCGACTCTGCCCTGAGAGACCATCCGTACTCATTGTGCAGTCAGTGCCAAGGTCAATAAATCTTCCCCGATTCTCCAGAAAGAGCACGCAATGTCACCGCAGACTGCGTGTCCTCTTGCCCCACGACAGTTATGCAAGCTAGGCTATCAGTGGATTTGGCCACTCCTTCATCAGCCACAGTAAAGACAAAAAGGTGGGCCAGCACATGTAAGCCCCTTCATTACTGCTCTCCAGTCCCAACCTCTCAGGCTTCTCCACCTGCTCCTTATCTGTGGGCTGGAACTCTTCCTGACTCAACTCCAGTCAAAATAGTCATTTTCAGTAGCACAGTTCCAAGATTTACGGCAGAATCCAAGACAGAAGTTGATGCTATTCTGTTTATAGACAGAACAATCACTTTTTGAGTGATACAAATCATGTCAGCTATGGAGATTCACCCACTGAGTAATTTCAATAGGAATCAGAGAAGTCCTCTGCCTGCACATGGTGAACAGAAGGCAGGTAAACAAAGTCAGTTTGCCTGAACTCTGCCAGATTTCCCTTCACTCCACCACAGCAGTGGACAGCGACTCAGAATCAATGGGGATGGCTTCTGCTCAAGGAGGGCAGGCTGTCCTGGCCAGTGTTTAGTAAGAAATCGAACACCAACACAACAGTACTCTACTCACCTCACTGCATCAAGCTGGGTCGTGTCAAAAAAATAGAGCATCCAGCAAGACTTAGAGAGCTTCCCCAGAGCAGGCTGAAGGGGGATTTGATAGAGGCATAGAAGGACATGAGGGGCATAGATAGGTTAAATTCAGGTAGGCTTTTCCACTGAGGTTAAGGGTGAAAGGTGAAATGTTTAAGGGGGTACTTCTTCACTCAGAGGGTGATGGAATTGTGGAATGAGCGGCCAGTAGAAGTGATGGATGCAGCTTGGATTTCAGTATTTAAGAGAAGTATGTGGATGGGAGGGTTATAAAAGGCTATGATCCAAGTGCAGGTCAAGGGAACTAGGGAGAATATTAGTTCAGCATGAACTAGATGGGCTGAAGGGCTGCTTCTGTGCTGTCACACTCTATGACTATGACATTTACATGAAGGTTCCTTTGGGTGGCAGTTCTCAATTCTTCTACTCGTCAATCTCAATTTTCCTAGCCTCCCCACACCGCCCCCCCCCCCCCACCCCGGGAATTACATTCTGGCCAGCCTCCCATTTTCTACACTCATCCAACCCTCTGCCTCACACACCCTCCTATAACCCTCAGGTCACCTATCACCCTTGAGCTCAGTGCCCTACACTGATTCACCATTCACTAACAGCTCCACTTTGAAGTTATTCTTTTCAATGTCTTTGAACATCACTTTGCCTTGGCTTCCTCCCTACTTAAGTCACATTCGTCCATTTCTACCAGCCAGATGAAAGCAGTTCTCCAGAGCAAGCCTTTTTTGTATTTGGATTTCAGAATCAGAATCAGGTTTTATCACTGACATATGCCATGAAATTTGTTGTTTAGGGTCAATAGTTAAGAACAATGTAAGATAAAAATACTGAGTCTTCAACAAGATTTAAGAAAAATTTGCATAAATACATGGATGGGAGGGGTATGAAGGGCTATGGTCCAGGTGTGGGTCTTTGGGTCTAAGCAGAATAACATTTCAGCATGGACTGGCCGGCTGGTGGTATAGTGGCATTCACACCAGACTTCAGGGCAAGTGGTCCTGGGTTCGAACCCAGCCAACTCCGTGCACGCTTTCCATTTGTGCTTGGTTGAGCATCAAGCTAGCAACTCAACCTCATTAAAAAAAAGACAAAAATGCTACAGAAATGGCAAGATTGCTGCCTGATATACCACAAGGCACGAAGAGGAACAACACAGACTAGATGGGCCAAAGGGCCTGTTTCTGTGCTGTAGTGGTTTACAAATTTAAGTTATATATAAACAATAAATAAAACAAATAAAGAGAGCAAAACAGTGAGGTAGTGTTCAGAAACCTAATGGCAGAGAGGAAAAAGATGCTTCTGAAATGTTGAGTTTGCGGTTTCAGGTTCCGGTATCTCCTCCTGATATCAGCATTGAGAAGGGGGCATGTCCTGGATGGTGAGGGCCCTTCATGGTGGATGCCTCCTTTCTGAGGCATTGAAGATGCCCTCAATGGTGTGGAACTGAAACCTAGGGATATTCTCCTACATTAAACACCAAGTACAGCAAAGTCCTGAAAACCGAGCATCTGATTGTGCCAAAATCCGTGATGATTCCGTGTGCTGGAGTGTCGCCGAAGCTGGGCCCAGTCTACGGGCAGGTGTGTGCTGGAACCAGAGTTGGGGTTTGGAGCATGGGTAGGTTAGCAGCCAGAGCTGGGGTCTGGAGGGAGCTCGGTGCTGGGCCCAGACGACGGGCTGGTGTGTGCTGGAACCAGAGTTGGGGTTTGGAGCATGGGTAGGTTAGCAGCCAGAGCTGGGGTCTGGAGGGAGCTCGGTGCTGGGCCCAGACGACGGGCTGGTGCGTCAGACCTGCAGCTGGGATTCAGAACACGAGGGGTCAGGTGGTGTGTGGTAGGTTAGCAACCAAAGCCAGGGTCTGGCCTATTTGTCTATGTCTTGCTCACTTTAAGCTCACCAATTCACTGGAGAATTTATTACATTACTGAGTCATAGAATACTGCAACAGGGAAACAGGCCTTTTGGTCCATCTAGTCCACGCTGAACTATTACTCTACTAGTCCCATAGGCTTGCACCCAGACGACAGCCCTCAATACCCCCATCATCCATGTACTTACCCAAACTCCTCTTAACTGTTGAAATTGAACCTGAATCCACTATTTCTACTAGCAGCTCATTCCACACTCTCACTACCCTCTGTGTGAAGTTGTTCCAGTAATGCTTCCCTTAAGCAATTCACCTTTTACCTTTAACCCATGACCTCTAGTTCTAGTTTCATCCAACCTCAGTGGGAAAAGCCTGCTTACATTTACCCTATCTATACCCCTCGTAATTTTGTATTCCTCTGTCAAATCCCTCATTCTTTTATGCTCTAGTGAATAAAGTTCTCACCTATTCAACCTTTCCATATAACTCAGGTCCTCAAGTTCTGGCAACATCCTTGTAAATTTCCTTTGCACTTTTTCAATCTTATTGATATCTTTCCCATAGGTGACCAATATTGCACACAATACTCCAAATTGGCCCTCACCAACATCTTTAACAACTTCAACGTAACAGCCCAACTGTGTGCACTCAAAACTTTGACTTATGAAGGCTAAAGCTCTCTTTACAACCCTATCTACTTGTGATGCCACTTTCAAGGAATTATAGATCTGTATTCCCAGATCTCTCTGTTCTACCGCACTCCTCAGTGCCCTACTGTGAAAAGTGAAATAAAGAGTGATTTTGGGTATTATTAGGAAGTACATACTTCCATTTTTCCATTTTCATTTGTCAATTTCCATTTCTCAAGTGCTGGATTACCAGACTTTTTACTGTAGCTGGGTTTGACACAAAATTTTCAAATTTGCTGAAAAATTGAGCTTTTCACACAAATACAGCTGGAGGGTTTGATGTTGTGGCCTCAGAGGAATAAAAATGATCACTTAACCTTGTTGTTTGTCCAAAGACTTTGTTAACACAGGAACTACAGGATCACTGACACATGTTATGTGTGAAAACTGTGCCAGAGAGTGAGGTGGCAAGAGAGGCAACGAGACAAGCAGCAACACAGGATGCCTTACCCAAGCCAGAACAAGGCTCGAACTTGGAAAGAATTGTGCAAGCAATTCATTTAATCCATGCCGCAAAATCATGGGAAAAATCCAATTTTAGGGAATGTGCTTATTAATCGTTGAGAGGCCAAGAAAGCAGTCAGGGTCTCTTCCATTACTGACTGATGCACTGAGTGGGAACAATGAAACAACACTAAAAAAAGACACTTTGGTAAACTTTAAAGGATTGAAACCTTTTCTGTTCAAGATGCTATATACCCACTTCTCACTTGTTTCATCACCTCCCAACAAATATTGTGTTAATTCCTTAAAAAGGACCTCTTAGATTCCTCACCTGGCAAAACACTGACTCATTTTAAGTGTTATTTTTTTATAAATAACCCAGTGAATATCCGATGCTCACCTCCAAGCAGACTACAACCCTGTCATAGGATTTAGAGGCTGGTGTGCCTCAATCATCTGGAGAGCTTGTTGGCTGGAGTCAGGGCCTTGTGCTTTGGCTCTTGGTAGGGTCGCCCATGCCAAACTGTTCAAAGGGTTGAGACTGGACAAAGAGCGGTCCACCGGTCTTCTAGGATCGGGGATTTATCTCAGGGTCAAAAAAAAAGTTATGGAAACAGCAATGAAGAATCCTTCTAGTTCTGTGTGTGACTGTAGGGACAGACAGGGATGGAGGACCTTCATTGCTGCCCGCAATGCCAGCAGCGTAATAGAACCAAGCTAACTAAGCTGTCACAGACCCTCTACTACAACTTCATTGTATGCAAACACAAGAGATTCTGCAGATGCTGGAAATCCACAGCAACACACAAAATGCTGGAGGAACTCAGCAGGTCATGGAGGGGAATAAAGAAGCAATGTTTTTGCCTGAGGACTGAAAAAGAAGGGAGAAGAAGCCAGAATAAAGAGGTGTGGGTAGGGGAAGGAGTACAAGCTGGCAGGTGATAGGTGAAGCCAGGTGAGGGGGAAAGTAGGTGACTGAGGGAGGGGAGATGGTTAGAAGCTGGGAGATGATAGGAAAAGCTAAGGGCTGAAGAAGAAATCTGATAGGAGAGTGGACAATTGAGAAAAGGGAAGAAGGAGAGGAACAAGGAGGAGGAGATGGGCAGGAGAGCAGAAGGCATTGGAAAAGAGTGAAGCCAGAATGGGGAATGGAGAAAGAGAAGGGTAGAAATGACCAGAAACGAGAGGCGTTAATGTTAGGCCACTAGTTTGTTCTGCGCATGGAACTCTGCATTTGTGTTATTTACCAGTAAGTGCACGATTTACAGGTGAAAATGGGCAGGCCCAGTTCCTTGACCTGGCAACATCTGGGTGAATGCCAGCAATCGAGGCAGCTGACTTGACTTGGCCAGACTTCAGTGGGCTGTGTGCACCACTACAGCAAGGCCCAGGTGAACTACCGGTGGGTCAGGGGCCTCTTCTCGTTACTACACAAAGCTCATTTGTGTCTTCCATTGCCTCTGCTCCAGTCATAGATTCAGGGACAAACCAGACTCAGCGAGCAAGGGCCAGCCACACAAATGCAACCCTATTCAGGCTATCTAAACCCCAACCAACAGCCAGAGCACAAACATTGTGCCACAAGTGTGTGTTTTAACTTATAGCCAATAGAGGTGCCATTCACAACCACACTGACAGAGAAGCAGAGAAATTCAGTAAACAGCGGGTTTGGAGAAAATGACAAGTGGAAGCAAACATTCAGATTGCACAAGTGCTGAGCAGTGACCTTCCACTGCCGGCTCCCTGGAATGCAATGGCTCAGCCTCTACTGACCCACCAGTCATTCACCTTGGCCTAGATGTAGTGGTGCGCAGTGGATCATTACTGGATGAAAAGCCAACAAATCAGCATCAGGAGAGGGAGAGCTGAGATGAGACTGTGTGCTCTGCAATGGCTTACAGGTCCGGCCCTGGGGAGTGTTGTGGAAGAAGGACTAAAGAGTCCAGGTACATAGTTTACTGAAAGCAGCATTTCAGGTGGAATAGGTTGTGCTTGGCATTGCTGGTCTTCATCAGTCAGGGCATAGATTTGGCAAGTCAAACTAAAACTTTGACAAACTTCTATAGATGCACTGTGGAGAATATCCTAACTGGTTACATCATGACCGGGTACAGAAACACCAGTGCCCAGAAACAGAAAAGTCTACAGAAAGTGGAGGATACAGCCCAGTCCATCACAGGCAAAGCCCTCCCCACCTCTGAGCATGTTTACATGGAGTGCTGCCACAAGAAAGCAGCATCCATTATTCAGGCTATTTTCTCTTCTTGCTATTACCATTGGGCAAGCAGCCTTGGGTCTCACCCTCCAGGTTTAGGAACAGTTATTAGCCTACAACCAACAGGCTCCTGAACCACTGTGGATAACTCTATTCACCTCAACTCCGAACTGACTCCACAACCTACAGACTCACTTTCAAGGACACTACAACTCATATTATTTACAGTATTTACATTTTTACCATTTGCACATTGGCTGTTTGCCAGTCTTTACTATTTTAAATTTTTCATAAATTCCACTGTATTTCTCTATTTTCCCATAAAACCTGCAAGAAAATGAACCTCATGGTAGCATATTGTGTCATATACATACTTTGATAATAAAATCATTTTGAACTTTCATGTGCAGGACACTGGTGAGGCCATGTTTGGAATACTGTGTACAATTCTGACCACACTGTTGTAAGAAAGGCATCGTTAAACTGGAAAGAGTACAGGGAAGATTTATGAGGGTGCTGCCAGGATTTCAATGGTCTGAGTATATGGAAAGGTTGGCAGGCTAGATTTTATTCCTCAGAGCATAGGAAAGTGAGGGGTGATCTTGCCGAGGTCAATTGAAAGGGTGAATGCACACAACCCCTTTCTTAGGGAAGGTGAACTCAAAACCAGAGGGCAGATGTTTAATGTGGGAACTGTAAGTTTTAAAGGAGACACAAGGGTAAAACAGTGGGTTGCCAAAGAGAGAATGGTTGAGTCAGGTACAATGACAACGTTCAAAAGCCATTTAGATACAAATATGGATAGAAAGGGTTGAGAGGGATGTGGGCCAAACGGGACTAGCTTGGTGGGTACGAATGAATTGTGCTGAAGGGCTCATTTCAATGCTGTATGACCTTATCACTGTATCATCAACAGGATTAAATAGAGTGCAACACAATACACTTCATTCCCTCACATGACACCCAAGCAGACTGATATCGTCTCAGACAAAGAAGGCAATTACTGTTCTCATTATGTAAATCAGATGACCTTGGGGTAAAGTGAGGTAACATGCCAGAACAGGGAATTGAGAAGAAACTGACTGATTAAAGAACTCCAACCTGTGGTTTCACTTGATTTATTCCCAGGTCATCAAGCTTGGGGGAACTGAAACAAAACTGTCAATGGCCAGAATTACTTAATGTGCACCGAGGGATCCGTCTCAGGGAAATTATTGAGAAAATGTAACTGAAAAAGATGTAGCAAAATTTCCAAAGGTAAACCAGCTCAAGCATACCACTGCCCACAACTTACATTCTGCACCAGATCATTCACTCCTAAATAACAACCAACACAAATCAAACACACTTACTAACAGCACTTCTTCCAAATGCTTGACTTCCGTCTCCAACTTCTGGAGCTCAGGGAACTGGCCTCGATAATCATCAAGTGTGGAATTTAATATCATCAAAGCTTCCTCAATGCCTGGGTCTATGGGCTTCACTTTGACTGGCTCCGCTGGCCTAGTCTTCTCGTTACTGACTTTCTCCTCCACGGGGGCAGCACCTTGCACTATCCTGACAGCACCAGCAGCCCCAGTTTGTGGACTGCACAGGACCTGAGGGATTTCTGACTTCACCAGCGGAGCCTCAGACTGCACTGCAGCATCGATGCTGTCCTCAGGCAAAGCCGGGGCAGATATGGCCTCTGGGATTGGTGGAGAGGCTGCCAAACTCGTCGTGGCAACCGCCTGTGCTTCCAGCACTGTGTTCACTGGGGCCTTCAAGTCCATTACAGCATCTACGCTTGCTTCACTGATATGGCTGAGAGTTCTGGAAATTGGCACGTTTCCATTCCATGTTGTGTGCTCCAGCTCTCCTGCCGTTTTTACGCCATCCGAATGGCTGCTTCCCCCAGCACCGTCGGACTGGGCCTCCTCAGTCTGTGCTAACGTTATGGTGATCCTAGGCACCGTTCCCTGGATCTCCGGCTGCACCAGTGTCTTGGGCGAATGCCGAACACTCATGGACAACTGTGGACTGGAAGAGCCATCCGAAGAATCGGAGGAGATGGACCAAGCAGCACCATTCTCCAGCTCCTCCTGCCTCCGCAGCATGTTCTAAACAAAAAAGAACAGCAGTTTAGTCAGCTTCATGGACAAACGGCACATCGTATGGGACAAGGGGTGGCTGGGGGGTGGGGGGGAGTTTTAGACATACTAAATCAATGCTGAAACAGAAATCTATTCTCTAGCTGGGTATAAAAATGGAAATGTAAACAACAACATTGTAGATATTACTCCCATCTTTCAGGACTAAAAGGAAGCAAGACCGTAAGGACAGACTGTGTCAGGAAACCTAGTGATTAGGTGTCAGGCAGTGAGAAACTGAGTTCCTGCTGCCAAAATGCCCAAATAAATACAGAATTGGTGGGGTGGGGCTTTTCCATTTGTCAAAGCTGTGAGTGATTTTAAACTTTCACAAAATTATTTAAAACGTATTAAAATTGAAGCAATTAAAATCTCCAAAGCATTGAGAAATAATTAAGATATTTGACTGAGGCTTAACATGTGCTCCAAAGAACCTTTGGAACAAGTTATATTTAATGATTATCAAATCATTATATGCAGACTATAAAACTAAAGCAAAAATGAAAAAAAACATTTGCACACGTTGGAGAACTGAAAAAAATTAATGGTGAAATACTCAGAAAGTTAGGCAGCATCTGGAAAGAGAGAAATTGCTATCTGTTGAAAGGTCATTAATTGCTTCTTCCTCCACAAAGACTGCCTAGCTAGCTGAATATTTACCAGTTAAGGGTTTCATCCCAAAACATCAACTGTTTATTCCTTTCTATAGATGCTGCTTGACTTGCCGAGTTCCTCCAGCATTGTGTGTGTGTTTCTCAAGATAGTCTGCATTTACAGAATCTCGTGTTTATGAGTTTTTACATGTTCTGCTTTAGATTGGAAAAGTTGAAGCGTAAAAGAACAACATGGCTAAACAAAGCAGGTAGAAAGTTCCTGACAAGGCCTAAACTGAACAACTTCCACACTCAAAGCAATGCCCGAAACAGGTTTTTAAAAAAAAACTGAATATCCTTAAATGATGTCCAAAGACTAAAGCAAAAGGATGACAAAGGGATATGGAAATTTGACCATATAATAAAAACAGGAACCACTGCAATCAGCCCACAACTGCTTAAATGCCTTATACCTTGCATACTACTGGTTATCCCTGACTGTAAATTGCACTCCTTCTATATCAGCAACACCTCCACAGCAAACAGACACGATTGTCAATTTGAAAATAGAACAATTATATCCAAATTCAAACCCCCAACATAGAGATTTCCACCAAAAAATTTATTTACCAGCATTACCTGTGAGGAGATGAAGCAAAATGTGGAGAGGGTCAGTAACTTTAAATGTTTTGCCATCAACACATCAGAGGATCTGCCCTGGGACCATCATCAAAGTGAATTACACGACAGCAACTCTACTTTCCTCTAAGTTTATGCAGACTTGGCACGTCACCAAATGCTTTGGCAAACTTCTACAGATGCAGAGTGGAGAATTTTCTAACAGGTTGCATCATGGCCTAGTATGGAAAAATCAATGCCCAGGAACGGAAAAGTCTACAAAAAAATGGAGACATCCCAGTCCACTGGGGACATTTAAATGGAGCACTGTCACAAGAAAGTAACATCCATCATCAAATACCCCCATTCAGTGCCATGCCTTCTTCTCACTACTACAGTGGACAGGAGGTACAGAAACCTTAGGCCTCACGCCTCCAGTTTCAGGAACAATTATTACCCTACAACCATCAGGCTCCTGAACCGGTATGGATAACTTCATTCACCACTACTCTGAAATGATTCTACAATCTACAGTCTCACTTTCAAGGACTCTTTTGAACGCATGTGCTCAGTATTATTTTTATGTGCAATGGTGGCTGGTGGACACAATGTTAGCTTCTTTATGGATGACACATCCAAATCCAAATGTTATGACTTATTAGAAGTTTCAATTTAATTTTTTTGATGACTCCCTTTTTCCACACCAGTTGTCCATTGTTATTGAGACTACCCTTTCTTCCATCCTGCCTAAATTCCTCAGTCACCATAATAACTGTGCATTTAAAATGTACAAATGATAAAAATCAAGACAAAGATGTTGAGCACCTGAGGGGTGGTGAAATTGTAAACATATTGAGGATACTGATAATTTTGGTATAAATGGTTCAAGAACAAAGGTTGCTTGCTTCCCTTCCACAAGTGTCCAGGGCCACTCATTTTTTTACCAAACATGATCACAGCACTCAAACAGCTGGTGGCCATCACCTTCGTCAATCCTTATGTGGTAGAAGTCCATTTACAGTGCCCACTACCAAATGATACAAAGTCAACTCTGAAAGCAATCATAAATTGAATATTGGAGAGTAGCAGGATTAGCCTGTTAAAGTTAGCCTGCTATCTGGAGGACAGTGTGTTTTTCTGAAGAATTTTGTCAGGGAAAATGTATTTTCTAAAGAGGTATTTTAGGGAATTTACCTGCCGCATCAGTACTGCATTAATGACACGCAGGTGAACATGCACAGAGACACTTACATAAAAGGCTTGTTCTCGCAAGGACGGAGTATCTGGTGGACTCTGGTTGTAGGTGGAGAATCGCTTGTTTACAGTGGCCACCTTGTTCACCGAGCTTGCAGCAGATGCTTGATCATCTTTATCAAATGGACTGGAAGACAGAGAACACATCAAAATAAGAAAAGACACTGAGACATTGCCAACACTTCAGGCCACAAAGTCAGATATTTTTCCCATACATTTTTTAAACTTTGCAGATCAGTGTGTGCTGTACAAGATGTAATATTAATGCAAAATCAAGAACAAGTCACTATTGTTCTCAGGCCTTGAATGTAAAACATTCTGATCGTTGGCAGAAACATTAACAAACAAAATATGACACCAAGCTACAAAAGGCAACTATGAAGGTGAATAAAAACTTGGTCAAAAAAGGTGGAGGATTTTTTTTTTAAAGTGAGTCTTCGCAGTTTCCACACATAGACTGGAAAGCCCATACTGTAAAAGGGATGGATGGTTTGGAGTTTGTAAAATGTGTGCAGGGTAGTTTTTTGCAACAATACATAAAGGTACCGACTAGGGAAGGGGCAGTGTTGAATCTTCTGTTAGGGAATGAAATAGGTCAGGTGATGGAGGTATGTGTTGGGGAGCACTTCGGGTCCAGTGATCACAATGTCATTAGTTTCAATATAATTATGGAGAAGGATAGGACTGGGCCCAGGGTTGAGATTTTTGATTGGAGAAAGGCTAACTTTGAGGAGATGCGAAAGGATTTAGAAGGAGTGGATTGGGACAATTTGTTTTATGGGAAGGATGCAATAGAGAAATGGAGGTCATTGAAATTTTGAGGGTACAGAATCTTTATGTTCCTGTTAGGTTAAAAGGAAAGGTTAAAAGTTTGAGAGAGCCATGGTTTTCAAGGGATATTGGAAACTTGGTTAGGAAAAAGAGAGATATCTACAATAAATATAGGCAGCATGGAGTAACTGAGGTGCTCGAGGAATATAAAGAATGTAAGAAGAATCTTAAGAAAGAAATTTAAAAAGCTAAAAGAAGATACGAGGTTGCTTTGGCAAGTAAGGTGAAAATAAATCCGATGGGTTTCTACAGTTATATTAATAGCAAAAGTATAGTGAGGGATAAAATTGGTCCCTTAGAGAATCAGAGTGGACAGCTATGTGTGGAGCTGAAAGAGCTGGGGGAGATTTTGAACAATTTCTTTTCTTCGCTATTCACTAAGGAGAAGGATATTGAATTGTGTAAGGTAAGAAACAAGTAGGGAAGTTATGGAAACTATGATGATTAAAGAAGAGGAAGTACTGGCACTTTTAAGGAATATAAAAGTGGATAAATCTCCGGATCCTGACAGGATATTCCCTAGGACCTTGAGGGAAGTTAGTGTAGAAATAGCAGGGGCTCTGACAGAAATATTTCAAATGTCATTAGAAACGGGGATGGTGCTAGAGGATTGGCATATTGCTCATGTGGCTCCATTGTTTAAAAAGGGTTCTAAGAGTAAACCTAGCAATTATAGGCCTGTCAGTTTGACGTCAGTGGTGGGTAAATTAATGGAAAGTATTCTTAGAAATGGTATATATAATTATCTAGATAGACAGGGTCTGATTAGGAACAGTCAGCATGGATGTGTGTGTGGAAGGTCATGTTTGACAAATCTTATTGAATTTTTTGAAGAGGTTACGAGGAAAGTTGATGAGGGTAAAGCAGTGGATGTTGTCTATATGGACTTCAGTAAGGTCTTTGACAAGGTTCCGCACGGAAGGTTAGTTAGGAAGGTTCAATCATTAGGTATTAATATTGAAGTAGTAAAATGGATTCAACAGTGGCTGGATGGGAGATGCCAGAGAGTAGTGGTCGATAACTGTTTGTCAGGTTGGAGGCCGGTGATTAGTTGTGTGCCTCAGGGATCTGTACTGGGTCCACTATTGTTTGTCATATACATTAATTATCTGGATGATGGGGTGGTAAATTGGATTAGTAAGTATGCAGATGATACTAAGGTGGGTGGCGTTGTGGATAATGAAGTAGGTTTTCAAAGCTTGCAGAAAGATTTAGGCCAGTTAGAAGAGTGGGCTGAGCGATGGCAGATGGAGTTTAATGCTGATAAGTGTGAGGTGCTACATTTTGGTAGGAATAATCCAAATAGGACATACATGGTAAATAGTAGGGCATTGAAGAATGCAGTAGAACAGAGTGATCTAGGAATAATGGTGCATAGTTCCCTGAAGGTGGAATCTCATGTGGATAGGGTGGTGAAGAAAGCTTTTGGTATGCTGGCCTTTATAAATCAGAGCATTAATTAAGTCTTAATAAGCTGGTAAGGAAGGCGGGCTCTGTCGTGGGCAAAGTACTGGAGAGTTTAACATCGGTAGCTGAGCGAAGGGCGCTGAGTAGGCTACAGTCAATTATGGATAACTCTGAACATCCTCTACATAGCACCATCCAGAGACAGAGAAGCAGTTTCAGCGACAGGTTACTATCGATGCAATGCTCCTCAGACAGGATGAAGAGGTCAATACTCCCCAATGCCATTAGGCTTTACAATTCTACCGCCAGGACTTAAGAACTTTTTAAAGCTATTATTAATGCCTTTTGAGATGGTGATTTAGATGCATATCATATTTTTTTTACTGAGTTAAGTATTGTATGTAATTAGTTTTGCTACAACAAGTGTATGGGACATTGGAAAAAAGTTGAATTTCCCCATGGGGATGAATAAAGTATCTATCTATCTATCTATCTATCTATCTATCATTGAGAATAGGAGTTGGGATGTAATGTTAAAATTGAACAAGGCATTTTTAAGGCCAAATTTGGCGAATTGTGTACAGTTCTGGTCACCAAATTATAGGAAAGATGTTAACAAAATAGGGAGAGTACAGAGAAGATTTACTAGAATGTTACCTGGGTTTCAGCACCTAAGTTACAGGGAAAGGTTGAACAAGTTAGGTCTTTATTCTTTGGAGCGTAGAAGGTTGAGGGGGGACGATAGAGGTATTTAAAATTATGAGGAGGATAGATAGAGTTGATGTGAATAGGCTTTTTCCATTGAGAGTAGGGGAGATTCAAACAAGAGGACATGAGTTGAGTGTTAGGGGGCAAAAGTTTAAGGATAACATGAAGGGGAATTTCTTTACTCAGAGAGTGGTTGCTGTGTGGAACGAGCTTCCAGTAGAAGTGGTAGAGGCAGGTTTGGTATTGTCATTTAAAGTAAAATTGGATAGGTATATGGACAGGAAAGGAATGGAGGGTTATGGGCTGAGTGCAGGCCAGTGGGGCTAGGTGAGAGTAAGCGTTCAGCACGGACTAGAAGGGCCAAGATGGCCTGTTTCCGTGCTGTCATTGTTATATGGTTATAGTTGCAACATAGCTGGCGATACATTAATTCATGTAACAGAGCAGCACAGAGATCTTAGAGCATCAAAGAGTTGAAGGAGACTTTAGCCTAGTTCAGTTAAACAAAGCTACAAAGGGATTTGCATGTGGGAGTTAGCTTTCACAAGAAAGCAACATGGATCAACAAGAACATGGTGCGTTATCAGAGAAACAGCAGAGAGCTGGACAGCTCAGGTTTATGAATATCAGGTAAGGTCAGGAAGGAAAACATTCCCATAATCATACGGTATCTAGAAACAAATACATAAATGACAACTTGGCTCCAACTTCCAAAAGTAACTGAGCGGAAGTAGTGGCAGAGATTAAACAACACAAGGCAGGTGGTAATACATGGTCTTGGTGGAGTGCAGTCAGTGTTCAGATGCTCCTAATCGGATGCAGTTCCATCCAATGAAGACCCCGGTTCAATGTCAAATACGTGCCAGAGGGAGGACTGGAGTTGGTGGCAGGTGAGAAAAGTTTGCAATGGGTGTTGAAGTTGATGACTTTGATCTAGTCAAGCAGTGCCACAATCAAGCAGGAAGTGATGCAGTGAAGCTGGCTTCGCCAGAGCACATGGAAACTGATGGTTGTGTTTTTCAATACCGTCGTCAAGGGACAAAAACATGAAATGGAAGGAAGCCAAGAATATATCCTTGCGATAACGGTTCAGGCAGGGGAGGGAATGCTTTGTTGTCCATGACTGCTTAGTGGAGGATGAAACCAGCTGAGTGCAGTCCTGTGTCAGGCGTCGCCACTATGGATGGGGGTGGGGGATGATATGGGGTCAACTGCATCAAAGGTCGGAGGTGAGGATCATACACAGTGAGGATTCAAGCAAATCTACTTTCACCAGTACTTGCTGCTGGATAGCATCAGTTTATATTTCAAGACGGCAATGTAGTTTTCTCTTACTTTATTTAAGAAAAATAGTCATGCAACAAAAAGAGCTTTGATGGGTCTGGGGAAGGGCGAATGTTACAGAGAGAAGGAAAATGTTCAGTCCAGTTCACTCCAGGAACCCAGCACGATGCTACATAGAGACTCCAGCGTAGAGAACCAGGGGGCACTGTACTTCCAGAGGTTTAAACATTAAACAGGGACTATTTACTCCCTCAGGTGTACATAGATCTATTTACAGAGCAGTTATCTCCAGTGTGCTGGAGAATATCTAACACTTTACTGAGATCACAAAATCATTTATTTAGTCCTTCATTTCAGTGCTGCTTGCTTGTGTTTCCTTGCACTACAATAACGGGCTACAATTTGTCATTGGCAGGAAAGGCCTTTAGATGACCTCGAGGTTGCAAAAGATGGCTGCATAAATCTTCTTTCTGAACATCTTACAAAACATTGCTCATCAAAATAAAAAAAAAGGAATCCTTATTTAACCTTCAATCATAACATGAGGTTATGGGAAAGTAGAACGCCAAGACAAATCAATGTTACTCTGTTTGACTTTTATCAAACATCTAAATATGAGTAAAACAAACAATCACTATCACAAAAGGATAATAATTTAACTCCACACACTCTTGGGACACTCACACCCTTCTCCCTTCCTTTCCTGAAGGCACACACTGATACAATGTCTCCCATGGGAGCTGTTGACTTCACTGGCCTCATCCCAAAGTCAGGAAGGCCAAGTTCAATCATAAAATGTTACACTTTGCCTTGATAAAACTCACTTTAAAGGTCAGAACAGGGATTAACATTGGAATTTGTTCAAACTTAAAGTTGCTAACATCACATTTTCCAGTATTATAATCCAGACAGATCCCTAGTATGGTTAAGTGAGAGGACAAAAAGTCCTTGGTCCATGTTAATATATTACTTGCAAGGTCCATGAGCTTTTACCTTGTTCAACAAACTTTTACACGGAACTTTATCAAACGCTTTTGGAAACCCAAATTTACAATAACCATTAGTTACCTCACATTCCTCAAGAAACCACTGCTGCCATTGGCTTAATAATGGATTCTGGGGCTCAGACGATGGTCCGTGACTGTGGTTGGATTGTGTCAGATTTCATTTACAAACTGAACAATGCACTAATCAGGATGATTTTTAGTATCTTTCACAAGGAAAATGTGAAGTATTCGTTCAATGATGCTGCCATATTCTCAGCTCCCAGACTCACCCTCTCAGGGACCAATTACATGAGCTACTCTCTTCCTCTTGAGTGCAAAACACTCAAACTGTCCACTTTCATATTTCTTTATACCTCACTCATATCATCTATTTCCTTTTTCCGCTTTTCCCACATTCCTGGTCTACTACTTACCATTCCAATAATTTGCATCCCTTTCAGCTTGATATTATCCTCAACCATCAAGCTTTTGAACCAAAGGGGATAACTTCACTTGCCCACAACCTTTCACCTCGCGGAATTTGATAAAGTTCCGTGTAAAAGTTTACTGAACAAGGTAAAAGCTCATCTCATGTTCTTGATATTTATTGCTTGCTTATTTATCTATTTATTATTTCTTTCTTTCCTTTTGTATTTGCACAGTTTCTTGTCTTTTGCACTCTGGTGTAATCGGTCTTTCATTTATTCTATTAGGGATCTACTGAGTATGCCCGCAAGAAAATGAATCTCAGAGTTGCATATGGGGTCATGCACTTCGATAATAAATTTATTTTAAACTTCCTTACTTAACCACCAACAGCTCATAATTCTTGTTTCCTCAACAAACTAAGACCATAAGACACAGAAGCAGAATCAGGCCATTCAGCCCATTGCATCTGCTCCATCTCATGGCTGATTTATTATCCCTCTCAACCCCGTTCTCCTACCTTCTCCCCGCAACCTTTGACACCCTTACTGATCGAGAACCTATCAGCCTCCACTTTAAATACATCCAATGATTTGGCCTCCACAGCTATTCGTGGCAACGAATTTCACAGATTCACCACCCTTTGACTCAAGAAATTCCATGTTGTGAATCACAAAATGTGTTTTCACAAGTCTGTCCCTACTTAAATGTCTTAATCAATGTTTTCCAGTATTTTTAAGTCAATTCTGCCTTCATGTTTCTATAAATGCTTTTATTCCTGATATTCCAGATCTACATTTCCTGCTCCAAACCGTGTAAATCTATTTTGTTATTTTCACTCTTCCCCAAAAAATCCTTTACCATGAGATCTTTAATTAGCCTTGTCTCTTGACTCAAATAGTCTGGGTTGGTTCAACAACATATTGCTCTCAGAAACTGCCCCAGATACATTCTCTAAACACATCCTCAACATATGTTAATTGGATTTGTCCAAATTTAAGATTGAAGTCATCCGCAATTATTGTCATGCAGATCCCTACCATTTTCCTTGGAAGTTCTCATCCCTCCCCACTCTCTCAAACTGATTTGTCTGCAAAATCTCTCACTGCTAAGACTGTTCTCACTACTGATCTCATCTTTACCTTTTCTGTCTCTTCTGAAATTCAAGGTGCTCCAGAGGATTTGTCATCTTGCAACACATCCTTGCAATGGCCATCAGATCGTTCCAATTTAATTCTAGTTGTGTACCATTTCAGCTTATTGTGAGTGCTCTGTGTGTTCAGGTAAAGAACCTTTCTGCCATTATTTTACATTGTTTAACCTTGTACTACCTTGCAACAGTTGTACTGTTGCAATAAACTGATCCACAAGACAGGTTTTTCATGTAACTTTGTCCAAGTGATTTACCAATCTGTTCCGATTCTGATGCTATTCAGAGTTGCGCTCTTATGTGTGTGCATGTGTGCACTACCCCTTCCAGATGCACACTGATTAGCACTGCTCTTATTAATAACATGAATATTCTAATTTTTCCATCACCCAATATTTGCCCTCAACTATTTATTTTCAGGAACCACTAAGTTACTTGATTCACCAGGACACTGGTCCCAGTCTGATGCAAGCAAAGCTCAACTCGTTTGTCACTTTCCTCAGTACTGGCCACTTCTCCCACACCATCTCCAAGCCACATGCCCAATGTTCAGATGTCATTGCCCTACACCATTTTGCACACTACCAATGTAGTAATGTTTAATTTTATGTTAGAGGTACAACATGAAGCACGTCCTTCTGGCCAAATGACCTACACTGCCTGGCAACCCACCCATTTAATATCAGCCTAATCACAGGATAATTTACAATGACCAGTTAACCTACTAGCCAGCATGTTTTTGGAATGTGGGAGGAAACCGGAGCACCCGGAGGAAACTCATGCACTCATAAAGAGAACGTATAAACTCCTTAAAAACGGTGCCAGAATTGAACTCCAAACTCTGGAATGCCCCAAGCTGTAATAGTGTCACGCTAAGTGCTATGCTACCGCAGTGCCCTCACCCAGAGATTAATACCCAAAATGCCTTGCTTTCAAATTCCAATGGTAGTCACTCCAATTCCCTCAGCAGGACATCATTCTAAATCCTACCAATGATATTGGTATCATGGTAACTGAATCTTCCTCCTCAGCTTCACCCTCACTGCACCCTTCCCCCAACTCCAAGTTCTTTTCCAGTTCAAGAAGGCTGGAGTGGTTGATCATCTCCTAGAACAAAGCATCCAGATACTTTACTCCCTCCTGGATATATTGCCGTTTCCAAAGCTCAGACTCTAGTTCATTGATTGTGAGCTGAATTTCCTCCCTTTGCCAACAGTAACTTCAGATGTGGCTACAGTGGATCACAATAGCCCCCACACAGCTCCAACATGTCACATCTTTCATATCCAATAATTAGCTAATTAATTCTTATTTGTGAGCTGGCTACACTTATTAACCCACTTAGTTATTTAAAGAACTTTGCAAACCAATCTTCTTACACTGCACTGAAAAGTTTGTATTTCTCTTGGTTTCATGGGCTTTGCAACTTTTGGCTGTGCCAGCTGAAGTTGTTAAAATATAGGCAACCAAACAACTTGATGGGCAGGAGGTAACAAGGGGTAACAAGAGTTATCAGAACTCTAGTTAAATGCTCCTTGATTAAATGTGTTAACCTGGGACAGAGGACATGGTCTTGTGGCTTTGTTTCCAAAATTTCCGACGCGGGTTAAAGACAATGGGTGAGCTAACATGGATTTAGAGGTCAAGACTGCAAGCTCCCAGGACTGCAATCTCCCAAAAAGTCAGCTAGACATATCCCAAAATATCTGAACTTGAATTGGCCAGACCCTCAGGAAATTTTGTCATGGGGTTAATGGTGTGAGCAGGTTGCTCCATGTGGCACAGGCAGGTCTTGTAAGCTATCCCATCTCATCTTCCTTTTGGTTACGGCACCTTTTTACTTTAAACGTGTGAACAAAGAAGATGCTGACTTGCAGATAATTCAATACAATGCTGCTGAAAGGATCCCTACCAAGTGTGGGGCAAGAGGATCAACGAATTTAATTAAAGGGACAGAGTTGATCAAATTATTTGTATTTGTGCAATCATTCTGAACTACACACTTGTCGAAGTTCATAGATGAAGATAGCCCCTGGACTGTATAATATTCTGGCAAGTTTTTTTTGCTGCAAACCGAGCATTTCCAGTGCAAAAGGCTAAACTCTTCCCAGTTTCAGACTTTGAAAGACTTACTTCCAGATGACCTCCAGGCTAAGTTTAATAGTTCCCAGGTCATTGATGTCCACAGCGACAGACTGAGGCAGGGCTGCAAATAAATCCTTTGTTTCACAGGAGACATTGCCAACTATGACGTGATTTGCCAGGCTTTTCAGCTCTGTTACCTGCAACAATGAACAAATTAACAACTTTGAAGCTTTCTGTTTTTTTCCCGGTCTAAAAATGCACGAGTAGCATTTACATTTTAAAATCAAAGACCCCTACCTACCCCAGACATTCTCCCTTCTCCCCTCCTACGACAGGCAGAAGATACAAAAGCCAGAAAGTACGTACACCTGGCATATGGACATCTTGACACTACTGAATGATTCCTTAGCACAATAAGGACCTTTGACCTCACAATCTACCTTGCACCTTATTGTTTTAACCACTTTCTCTGCAGCTGCTCTGCATTGTTATTGTTTTACCTTGCTTAGTGTAACACAGGCTGTACAAAATGCTGCAGGAACTCAGCAGGTCAGTCTGCAACTATGGAAAAGAAGAAAGAGTCGAAGTTTCATCACTGCACTGTATAATGATTTGATCTATATGAACAGTATGCAAAACAAGCTTTTCAATGCATCTCAGTCTGTATGACAACAATAAGGTAATTCTAATTGCATTGGGTTTTTCTGTGAACTTGATGCTTAATATAAATGTTTTGTTCATTATTATGTAATACCGAGTAAATCATTATAATGCACAAACACAAGAAAATCTGTAGATGCTGGAAATCCAAAGCAACTCATCCAATCTGCTGGGAGGAGGATCGGGGTCTCAGCCTGAAATGTCGACTGTTTATTCATTCACATGGATGCTGCCTGGCCTCCTGACTTCCTCTGGCATTTTGTGTGTGCTGCTCATTATAATGCACAATGTTTGGGGTCAGAGCAGACTCACAGTACATATTGGTATTGGCACACATCCAAATTAGGGTCTGTTCCTGAAGTTTCTTCCCTTCCCAATTTCAACAAGTTTCTTCTTTGCTGTGGGCTTCTATTTCATCCTATTTTCTCTTTCCCAACCCCTGACCCACTTTCCCATCAAAACATCCTCCACATTGGGAAGAACAAAATATAAAACAAGGAAACCTGGGCTGACTTTATCGGATCAGAGGGGCAAGTGATGTCTAAAAAATAAACACATTGCAAGGAATCAACCCCTTCAAAGTGCAGAACAACAGAATGTACCCTCATCACTTTCCCCCAAGACCTCTGTGAACTGAGGTGAATATTTTAACATTTTGCACTTGCAACACTATAAATGTCAACTGTTTATTCATTTCCATAGATGCTGCCTGATTTGCCGAGTTCCTCCAGCGTTTTGTGTGTTGCTATTGCAACTCAGATTACTTCTAATTAAACAATGGCCAAACTTTCATAGTACAAAATCTGAATCCCATTTACTTAGAGCACTAAAGCTTTTATACACATATATATCTCACAAACTCTGGTACTCTGGTATCTGATTGTTCAGAAATGCTCATAGTTTGACATCTGGCTCTCTCATTAGTTTGAATGGGATTCAGAAAGTCAAGATGTGAGCCCAGAACTGGGTTTCAGAATGCAGCTGGGCTGGTGCTTGAATGTGGGCTGGGGGTCTAGAATGGCAGAGATCAGGAATGCAGGGAGGCTTGTGACTGGAGATTTAATTTGTTTTTATTTATTGAGATTCAGTGCAGAATTGGCTCTTCCAGCCCTTTGAGCTGTGCCACCCAGCATTCCCCGATTTAACCCAAACCTAACCACAGGGCAAATTACAATTAACTGGTACGTCTTTGGAACATGGGAGGAAACCAGAGCCCGGGGAAAACCCACCCATTCCACAGGGAGGATGTACAGACTCCTTACAGGTGACGCCGGAACTGAACTTTGACACCCCAAGCTGTAATAGCGGCGCGCTAACCTCTACACTACTGTGGAGCCTAATCTGCACTCAGTGGGCACTTTATTAGGTACAGGAGTGAAACCCGGTGTGGTCTTCAGCCAATCTGCTGTCAAGAGATGCTCTTCTGCACATTACTGTTGTAACACATGATTATTTGAGTTACTATCGCCTTCCTGTCAGCTTGAATCAGTCTGGCCATTCCGCTCTGACATCTCTCGTTAACAAGATGTTTTTGCCCACAGACCTGCTTGCTCACTGGATGCTCTTTGTTTTTTCCACCCTTGTCTGTGAACTCTAGAGACTGTTGTGTGTAAAGATCCCAGAAGATCAGAAGTTTCTGAGATACTCAGACCACCCCATCTGGCACCAATGGTCAAAGTCACTTAGATCACATTACTTCCCCATTCTGATGTTTGGCCTGAACAACAACTGAAGCTCTGCATGCTTTCATGCACTGAGTTACTGCTACATGACTGGCTGACTAGATACTTGCATTAATGATGTATAGCCGCTCGTTAAAATGGCCACAGAGTGTAGAGTGCTTGTATATTCTGACCCCCTCAAATTCATTTGATTTACTGGAAAATTTATTGTACTGCTAAATAATATACAAAAATGAAATAAAATGTTTGGGCGGTCACAGGAGTAATGTCCAATGGTCCAGAAAATCTAGTCTAGCACCACCAAGATAAGGGTGCCAGATTACAGAAGTTTTTCCTGAGTAGGGCCAAAATTTATTGCCAACTCAAACTAGCCGTCCCTGTGAGAACTCCGTTCTTGAACTGATGTAGGCTGTATGTTTGAAGGTGTCACACAATGCATACTAGGTAATGACTTTTACAATCTAGAACACATTTTTTTCTTATTTTCCTGCATCTGCAGTCTGTTCTATCTCTGTTTTCTTATAATATAGGTTTCAATAGGTATATTTAATGTCAGAGAAATGTATACAATATACATCCTGAAATTCTTTACCTTCGCAAACATCCACAAAAACAGAGGAGTGCTCCAAAGAATGAATGACAGTTAAATGTTAGAACCCCAAAGCCTCCCCAGCTGCCCCCTCCCACGCACAAGCAGTACCATATACCACTTTCAATAATATTTGCAAATATACAAGATGTTAAAACATAGCCAATTCACTATACACAACATTACATTCAGTTGAAGTTTTTTTTGTTATATCATCACAGGATATACGACTGAGAAGTCCATTTACTATTAAAATACATTCATTCACACAACTGGAACACGTCATTATGTTAACCATCGTATGAAACAAACCAATATATTCACATACGGTGTGTTAACATTACTAATCCAGAATGCATAATTAACTAGGAGACACAGGTGCTGGAGAATTTTAGCAGTTTGAGCAGTATGCAAAATTTCGACCTAAAATGTTGACAGTTCCTTTCTGTTGCCACAGATGCTGCTCGACTTGCTGAGCTTCTCCAGCAGACAGTTTGTTGCATAATTATCTAACTTTAAATTCCCCATTCAATGGGGCAAGTCTAGAACTCTAGTCATTAGGCCAGGTTAGCTAGTTTGGTGAAATAACTTCTGTGCTACCAGTCCCTGCTTTACAACCCTCTCTCCTCCACATGGAGCCCATATGAATTACACTTAAAGATCAGGGATGGGACCAAATGACTTGCTTGAAGCATGAAGAAAATTGTGAAAAGATCAGTGCCAGGGTGGGAACAGACAAACAACCACAGTTCTCCGTGTCCCTGCTGCACAGTCCGTGCCTGAGGCCATGGAAGGGCACAGGATTGCTCAATTTTCTTTATGGAAAACAGAGAGCGAAAAGGACGCAGCTGGAAGGAACAAAAGAGAGATTTTATCTTCTCGTTTGTTTACATTTAATTTTATTTTACTTTAAAGGATTTTATTTGCATTACTGCCATTTTATTCTCATTATTATGAGGTCACAGGCTCAAGTTCTGGCTCCAGGTTTTAGCTTCAGAGTCTGGCAGTCTACAGTAATGAGGCTGCAAAGTCACTTTTTCCACTTGGAAGGGCTCATCATTACAGACTGACCCCCTACGGGAGAACCTCCCTCTGTAAACAGGAACACAGCCTGTAAACAAAGTTGCATTGTCCTGGCTCCTTATATCAATGGAGAGCTGGGCACTTTGCCACAGTCCGTCTCCAAGGGAAGCAGGCTGGGAGGTCACTCTGGAGGTGGTCCAAGTCCCTTACCTTGATTGAGAGGAACTCTGTAACCAGAGGCTGGAAGACCATCTCCTCGCTATCCCACACTTGCTTCCCATTAGCTTCAATGCGACCTTTCAATTTCCACCGTTGACGACCATATTTCATAAATATCTGGAAACAAATATCAGAATGGTTTTAGGCTGTGTCAGAAATGCTTCCTTCCCTCATTTTCTTCTCAGATTAAAATATATGACGAAAAAATATTAAAAGCACTGAATCCTTATCCTCCTGTTCTAAATGTCCCAGCTTTTAAATTATTATATTGTGCTGCATTAACTTAAAAACAGCTGTTTTATAAATGTCTGTTAAAATGATAAAACATTCTGTGCTGTTAACTCTGCAGGTTCATTCATCGAGCGTCAAACCAAACCGATATGCAAATTCACATTTTGCATCCTAATTTCAGTTGTGACAATGCTACCTCACTCCCTGAATTTAAAAGAAAATAAGTCGGCTTGGAACCTGAGCCCTGATATCCCCCAGTGGGAATGAGTATATATCCCAATGATCCACTTTAATTGTGATCTTTGGAATTAACAAAGACCCTACCAAGGTTCACCATTACAGTTCAAAAGTAAGTGACCATTGGACTAATGCTGGACAATTGGAGGGATCAGCTGGCAGCCAGTTTGGGCAGCACTGAGGTGCAGTGTATAGTTTGGCTACCCCACTGTACCAGCAGCCCAGGTTCAATGCTGCGTGCCATCTGCATTTTCTCCCTAGGACTGTGTGGGTGCTCCAGTTTCTTTCCACATCCCAAATGTAAGCTGCTATAATTTGTGCTACAAATTATCCCTGGTGGGAGAATCGGGACTGAGAAAGAAGATCACATGGAAACGAGCTGGGGAATGGGATCGATGGGATTGCTTTGACAGACGACACTGACTTAATGGACTGATGTTGCCTCCTGTGTTGTACGGAAAAATGAGAAGCATTTCCCCAACAGAGGCTGCAAGACCTGCACAGCATCTGTTCTTATTTCAGATCTACAACTTCTAATGTACTGAGCACGCTTTAAAAAACGTTTCCTCACCTCATACTGATCTCCTGGGCAGAGACGCGCAAAACCTGCAAGTCCTAAAGCAAGACAAGGATGTTAGTCATGGAAAAATATTTTTGCAATTGAATACAAACTCCACACAACAAAAGCTACAACTTTTACCACAGCATTTACAGAACCTAAAGCATCAGCACACCCAATGATCACAGCAGATACAGAACCTAAAGCATCAGCACACCCAATGACCACAGCAGATACAGAAAGTATCAAGAGGTAAGCTAGATCTTAATAAATGGTAAGAAAAATACAAAATGTCGAAATCTATTTGACAGGAGAACCAAGTGAAGTCCCTTCTACCAAGCTAAAAGAAAAGTTCTCAATAAATGTATTATCAATGTATACAAATGTCACCATATACAACTCTGATACAAATGCCACCTGACATCTGTTTTCTTGCTGGCATACATAGTAAATTCAAGAAACACAATAGAACCAATGCAAGACCACAGCCAACAGGATGGACAAACAACCAACGTGCAAGACAACAAACTGTGCAAAATCAAAAGAAAAAAAATATATTAAATAAATAAGCAATAAATATTGAGAACATGAGATGAAGAGTCCTTGAAAGTGAGTCCACAGACTGTGGAAACAGTTTATTAGTGACGGGGCGAGTGAAGTTGTATGAAGTTATCCCCTCTGGTTCAAGGGCGTGATGGTTGAGGGGTAATGTGGGACCAGAGGCTCTTTTACCTTGATCCTGATGGCAGCAGCAGCAAGGAGAGTGCATGTCTTGTGTGGTGGGGAACCTTGATGATTGGATGCTGTTTTCCTGCGACAGCGCTCAGTGTACTCAATGACGGGGAGGCCTCTACCTGTGGACTAGGCCATATCCACTACTTTTTGAAGGATTCTCCATTCAAAAGCATTGCTGCTTCCATACCAGGCCGTGATGCAATCAGTCAATATACTCTCCACCACACATCTATACAAGTTTGTCTCAGTTTTACCCATCAAGCCAAATCTTTGCAAACTGCTAAGGAAGTAGAGGCGCTGCTGCGCTTTCTTTGCAATACCACTAAATTGCTGGGCCCAGGACAGATCCTCTAACACTGAGGAATTTAAAATTGCTGACCCTCTCCACTTCTGATCCCCTGATGAGGACTGGCTTATGGACAACAGTCTTCAGATGCTCTAAATCCAAGCAACACACACAAAATGCTGGAGGAACTCAGCAGGCCAGGCAGCATCTATGGAAAAGAGTAAACAGTCGACATTTTGGACTGAGACCCTTCATCAAGACTGGGAAAAAAAGATGAGGTTAGAGCAAGTTCGGGGGGGGTGGTGTAGGAAGTGGTACAAGGTGGTATGTGATAGGTGAAACTGGAAGAAGGGGAGGGTTGAAGTAAAGAGCTGGGAAGTTGATGAATGAAAGAGGTAAAGGGCTGGAGAAGGGGGAATCGGATAGAAGATCATGGACGAAACGGTGGTGCACCAGAGGGAGTTGATGGGCAGGTAAGGAGATGAGCTGAGAGAAGGAAATGGGAATAGGAATGGGAATAGTGGTGGGGGGTGGTGATTACCAGAAGTTCAAGAATTCGATGTTCATGCCATCAGGTTGGAAACAACCCAGATGGAATACAAGGTGTTGTTCCTCCAACCTGAGTGTAGCCTCACTGCGACAGTAGAGGAGCCCATGGACTGACATATTGAAATGGGAATGGGAAGTAGAACTGAAGTGGGTGGCCACAAAGAGATCCCGCTTTTTCTGGTGGATGGAGCATAGGTGCTCGGCAAAGCGGTCTCCCAATCTACGCCAGGTCTCATTGATATAAAGGAGTCCATGCTGAGAGCACCGGGTACAGTAGATGACCCCAACAGACTCACAGGTGAAGTGTCACGTCACCTGCAAGGACTGTTTGGGGCCCTGAATGATAGTGAGGGAGGAGGTGCAGGGGCAGGTATGGCACTCGTTCTGTTTATAACGTACCAGAGGGGAGATCAGTGGGGAGGGATAAATGAACAAGGGAGTCACATAAAGGAGTGATCTCTATGGAATACAGAGGTGGAGGGAAAGACGTGCTTGGTGGTGGGATCCTGCTGGAGATGGTGGAAGTTTTGCAGAATTAGGTACTGGATGCAGACTTTACTGGGCTGGTAGGTGAGGACATGAGGAACTTGGTAGGGTGGCAGGAGGATGGGGTGAGGGCAGCATTGCTGGTGGAGGAAGTAAAGCCCCTTTCTTTGAAGGAGGACAACATCTCACTAGTCAATAATCAGCTCATTAGTCTTGCTGACACTGAGTGAGAAGTTACTGTTGTGGCACCACTCAGCCAGATTTTCAATTTCCCTCCTAAATGCTTATTCATTACCTCCTTTGATCCGGTCAATAGCAGTGGCATCACCAGCAAACTTAAATATGGGTTTGGAACCTCACAGTCAGAAGTATACAGGGAGTAGAGCAGGGGGCTAAGCACACAGTCTTGTGGTGCACCTGTGCTAAGGGAGATTGTGGAGGAGATGCCACTCATATGTGAGATGGCTGTCGGTAGATTATACTTGGATCTACTGTAGCTTGGTTACAAGATTTGAATGCCACTGGTCAGGCCCTCAGCAGACTGCAGATCTCATGGCTCATCCAGGGCTTTTGGTTGGGAAGACTGAATGATTTTATGGGAACACACTAGCCTATGGCTGTTTTAATAAAGTCTGTGACAACTGTGGAGTATTCACTTAGCTCCTCTGATGAGCCTTTGAACACGGCCCAGTCCATTAACTTGGAGCAATCCCACAGCCAGTCCTCTGCCTCCAGTGACCATCTCTTAGCTGTCTTCATCTCTGGAGCCTTGCTCTTTTGCTTCTGCCTGTATGCAGGTAGGAGGATAGTTAAACAATCAGATTTCCTGCAATGCAGTCTAGGTATGGAACTATAGGCATTCCTAATCATAGTATAGCAGTAGTTGAGTGTATTGGGACCTCTGGTGCTGCAGGTCATATGCTGATGATAAATGGACAGAGATTTCTTCAGACAAGCCTGGTTGAAGTCCCTCACTATGGTTTGAAATGGGTTGGGGTGGGCTGTTTCTTCTTTGGTGATGCCAGCATTCAATATCTCAAATGCCTGATTAACATCACCTTTTGGCAGTATGTGAACTACAGTTGGGATCAAAGAGGTGAATTCTCTTGGTAAATATAATGGTCGGCAATTAATCATTAGATGTTCCAGGTCGGGGAACAACAGTGCTACATCTGAGCCCTGTGAAGAGCTTATTGTGAAACACAGACCACCACTTTTTGCCTTCTCTGAATCAACAATCCAGAACGTCCTGTGTATTGAGAAGTCTTTGGGTCTTAATCACGTATCTGGCATGTCCGGAGTGAGCCATGTTTCCGAGAAACACTGAAAGCAGCAATTCCTCATTTCCCTCCAATACAGTAATCAACCTTAGGTCCTCAATCTTGTTCTCCGGTGACTGTACATTTGCTAACAAGATGCTGGGTAGAGGAACTTTCATTTCTTGCCATTTCAGTCTGGTTTGGAGTGCTTCCCCTCCTCTCTCTCTTCCTGCCATGGCGAGGTACCTCTGTTCTGTACCTGCATGCTTGGAAGTTTAATCTGCTGAGTCCTTCAGAAGATTGTGAAATTGCTAGTTCATTATTATGGGTCAAAAGTATGTTGCTTAAAAGGAAATTAGGGGCTGTAGATTGCACTGAGGGTACTTCCGAAGAAGGATATTTAGAAGTTTTGTAAGTAGCCTGTAACACGTCGCCATAGTTCACCGGCGCTGTCTTGGAAGATCTGTTTGTGAGCAGTCATAAATGATTTCAGTTTTTGATATTTTAAGAAAAAGTGTGAAATCATGCATTTCAGAATGGAAATGATATGCAGTATCGCATTTTATACAAGTGTGATCAGGTAAGAATTTATACTGTTTTGAAAGTGTGAGCCACGATAGAGCAAGAGTGGAGTGGTTTAACTCTTATAAGAATGAAGCATACCCATAGGGTTTAGTGACACATGGACTGTAACAGGGACAAAGTTAGATTAATCCAGGATTTAAAAGAACATAAAACAAAAAAAAATCAAATGCAGATGGTAGAAATCGGAAACAAATACTGGAAAACATCAGCAGATGAAGGGTCTTTGACCTGAAACATTAACTGCTTCTCGTCCCGTATTTGTTGCCTGAACTGCAGGTTTCTCTAGTTTTTCTGTTTGTATTATTGCTTGTGGGAGAGAGAATATAACATTGCTCAGGAAAGAAAACAACATTGAAATAACAAACTGCTTGATTTATATTGAGTACAGGCCGGGGAATCTGTCACAAGATATTGGATCTTACGACAGTAGAAAGAACAATGCTTTTGGTCTAATATTTAAATTGAGGAAATATGGTTAATTTGAAATTGGCAGGTAACCAATCTGAAAGCACAGCGACAGTGAAAGGGCTTTAGTGCACAAAGATCATGGGGCAAGTACATCAGTAGGCAGAAGGATAAGACTACAAAAAAACAAGCACAATTCCTTGGCAATACCCTCTCATGGGTCACCTTGGTCTCTTTTGCCTGACAAAGCTTCAGTGGATTCTGTTCAGTATAATTCAGTGCTCCATGTGGTTTGCATTTGCACAATACCTAATCAGAAGACTTTGCTGAATGCACAAAAGGTAAATGCAGTCATGTCAGCAGAGTTTTTATTAAATCACTACAGCACAAATAATTGAGGAACTAGAAATTCTTAAGACTCCACAGCCTTTCTGTCCTGTCATGCATCACCCATTATTTCTCAACCCAGTACAACGTATTGCATATTTGCTATTCTACCCCAGCCAAATACCACTGCTGATGTCACTCTTATTTTATGTAGAGATATAGTGCAGAACAGGCCCTTCCGGCTCAATGAGTCTTGTCGCTGGGCAACCCACCTATTGAACACTAGCCCAATCACAGGACAATTTACAACGACCAACTGGCATACCTTCGGACTGTGGGAAGAAACTGAAGCACCCAGAGGAAACCCACACAGTCACAAATCATTTACAGGCGGTGGCGGAGGAATTGAACTCTGAACTCCAATGCTCCGAGCTGCAATAGCGCCGGATTATCACGGTGCTGCCATGTTTGCTTTGCCCTAATTTTCATACAGAGTTCTCTGTCTTAGTTTGCATACAGGAATCACTTGAACAGGTACAGTTCTTGTACTGGACAAGCAAGTCACTGGGACTGACATCGCTTCAAATTGCAAAATGACGACAACAACAAGCAATTATCTACGGCAAGGGGCAAGAATTCAAACACCATTTGTTCTGCACAGTCAGCAGCTTCCAAATAAAGGTGTGAAGGGAGCTAACATAAAAACAAAGTAGAAAATTCAAGCAATTACAACAGGAGTTCTGCCCCACAATTACTGTCTGCCCTCCAATTGTGCAGCAATATTGACCTGTTTTATTTAGTGCAACAGTTGGTTACTTATTAAATATTGTTCTTTATTAATTAGTTTGTGAAAATGTGGATATTCCAAGCAAACCTGGCTTTTTGTCCACCTCTAATTATCTGTGAGTTGTGGACACAATTAAATATCAACTCCACTGCTGCATCTAGACCACAGGATGGCAGATATCCGTCCCCAAGGGCACTGAACTGGATTCATTTTTAATCATTTCATAGCTACAGTTATTGATACAAGCCTAAATATAATTTAATTACTTAAATTTAAATTCCTTTGATGCTTTGGTTGATTATGTGTCTATGAGCCCAGCAACAGAACAGTTAAAAATATCTAAAGATGGGAAGTAGTAGCTATTGTATTGACGCATTTTAAATTAGATGTCAACATCCTTTGTAAATACAAGGCCCACTTCCATTCCAGGACTGTACATCTGCCTGAGCCTCATTACGTGTTCTATAGTGCAAATGGCATTTATGTAAATGGCACAGTATTTCTCTTAGTTCAACAAACATTGATTATTTGTCTGGAATTTTATCGTTTTTGTTTGCCGAGGTGTACAGTATCTCAAGTAACAATGTCCAGGATCACTAATGACCTAATTATAGGTTAAGCTACTGTCTTTGACCTGTGGAAGAATGTGTTTAGATACGAGCATTTTTACAAAAATCTTTCATTGCCGAACTTAATTACATAAACATGAGGTCAGGCTCAAAGACTCCTACTGTGTCAGTCACTAACACAGCCGCTTGTGTACCACGTCACTACTGATCTACAGCAGATGTTTCCTTCACATCACAACTCCCCCCCCACTCTCAAACAAAGATGTTCTCATACCCTATATACAAATTTTCTCAAAGGCAACACTAGCACATTTAAAGTTTGAAAAATCTGAGTTGTGCTAAAAATATACCAAAAGTAATTTACTTTCTGACGGCAGCAAGAAGCAAAGAGCAAACTTGGTGACTGTACAAAAACACACTTGTCCAGTTTGCGATGAGTTTGCAACAGCGGGTTTTTAGGTCTTTTCCAAGTCCCCTGAGCGCGAGAGGCTGCTCACAAACAGGAGAGAGCAGCTTTTGCTCTTACTCTTGAACTACTGGCCAATGGCTGCTGGGATTTTCAGAGACAGTAGCCGATAGACTCCATAAACGAAGAGATTTTAATCTGACACCTTGGCAACACCAGTCTCACACTTTGGCTTTCATTTGGGTGAAAGGCAACATTCTTGTTCATGTGAAATCAACCAGCACAATTTTGGCCTATTGTATAATAAGTCCTTTAAATATGAGTTTTAAAATCAAACCTCTTTGTACCATATCAGATCTGTACAAGTACCAGTTCTGGGGCATGATAATTGAAGATTCCTAAGCAATAACGTATTCCCAATCTTATATGGGCACCATGGTAGCATAGCAGTTATTGTGAAGCTATTAAAGCTGGAGGTATCGGAGTATGGAATTCAATCCCGCTTCCTCTGTAAAAAGTTTGTACATCCTCCCCACGGAATACGTGGGTTTCCTCCAGGTGCTCCAGTTTCCTCCCATGGTCCAAAGATGTACCAGTTAGTAGGTTAGTTTGTCATTGTAAATTGTCTCGTGATTAGACTGGGGTTAAATCGGGGGTTGCTGGCAGTACAGCTCAAAGGGCCAGAAGGGCCTATTTTGCACTGTGTCTCTAAAAAAAACTTTAAAATAATCTATCCAATTACATCCTGAGAATCACCAACAATGGCTCCTCTTCTTGCATCAATCCCTACTTATCTGTTTCCGATTTACATTGACACAGTGCACCTCAGCAATCTTATTTAGAACGGAATGCAGTTTCCACGTCATGGGTTTAATCCTCCGTTTACTACAGTTACTTCTCCCAAAACTTCCACCGTCTCTAAATTGTCAGACCTTTTCGCTGGCATCCAGTACCAACTAAGCAGAAATTTCCTCCGAGGAGCAGGAAGACCAAAACCATCATCTTCAATTGACATTCCCTTGTTGCTGGTTCCAGACTTCTCTCAGGCAATTGTCCCAAATGAACCCGAACAAGTGAAACAATAGTGTCACATCTGATCAAATCCAGTCCACATCTGCAATGTCATCTAACTCCAATCCTGACCTACCTTATCTTTTACTCAAATTATCACCTGTGCAAACATTATCGCCAGACATGTCTTTGCTAGACCTCATCCCCACCCTTCCCGCTCCCAGAGTATTTCTGGCCATCTTTCTCATTCTGCTCAACTTGGTCACCTGCATTACTGCTGTGTTCTCTTAAATTTATACCAAGTCCTATTCATTGGACATATTAGTTTGCTAATATATAGCAATTAATATTTAGCAATCTGAGATTCAAACATTACAATGCACAGGGGAGGGGGAAGAGTTACCTGAACATTGTGTTTCAGGAGGCACTTAACACCCATTTGTGGCGACCCACTTCCTAGTGCACTCGAACCGGCTCACAAATAGCCAGCACGCCGGCATAAAGGCCAGTCCCAAAAGGGCACCAGGTCTGCTTCACCAACAAAGGGAAAAGCCCGCGCGGGACTGTGAATACGTGCCCCCTACAGCATCCGCGCCCGGGGAGGGCGGGATCAGGGAGGCTTTAAAGCAAGGCCGCGAAGTTCGAATAAAATCTTTTTTTAACTGCAGTTTACCGACTCTGTGTCGTTATTTCAGCGCTGCGTGTAGCACACCGCTACACATTGTTGGTTTTGGGCCTGCTACTTAATGACCTGAATAGTGGAACTGATGGCTTTCTGGCCAAATTTGTGTCTGACAATAAAGATTGGTGCGGTCAGGTAATGCTGAGGAAGCAGGGAGTTGATAGAATAACTTAGACAGATTAGGAGAAGTGGAAGGTGGAATATAGTGTAGGGAAGTGTATGGTCAGGCATATTGGTACAAGAAATAAAGGCATAGACTATTTTCTAAATTGGGAGTCAATTCAGAAATCAGAGGTGCAATGGGACTTGGGAGTCCTAATGCAGGATTCCCTAAAAGTTAATATTCAGGGCATGACAGCAGTAAGAAAGGCAAGTGCAATGTTAGCATTCATTTCCAATAGAAGGCAAGGACGTAACAATGAGGCTTTCTAAGGCATTGGTCAGACCATGTTTGGAGTATTATGAACAGTTTTGGGCTCCATATCTAAGAAAAGATCAATTGACCTTGGAGAGGGTCCAGAGGATGTTTATGAGAATGAAACTGTTAATGCATAAGCATTTGATGGCTTTGAGCCAATACTCACTGGAGTTTAGAATTATGATTAGGTTTCAATTAGATACCCATCAAATATTGGAAGGACTAGATAAAGTGAACATAGTGGGAGAGTCCAGGACCAGAGGGTACAGGCTCAGAGCAGAGGAATTTCTCTTTAGAACTGAGATGAGAAGAGAATTTCTTTAACCGTAGAGAGGTGAATCTGTGGAATTCATCGCCACAGACAAAGTCATTGGGTATATTTACAGCAGAGGTTGATAGGCTCGTGATTAATAAGGGCATCCAGTACTGATTACTGGAAAATGCAGGAGAATAGAGTTTTGAGGGAAAATAAATCAGCCATGATTGAATGGTGGATGGGTCATTTGGCCTAATTCTACTGAAATGTCTCATGGGCAATAGCTTGATTGTAACATCCTTAATCGTAGATCATTTAATGAACAGACCTAGAACCAGCAGATAGTTCTCTAACTCTGGCATTTTATTTATCTCCAAATTCAACTGCCCACTTTGCTGGCTGTGGTTCTGACTGGCAAGGTCAAAAGCTTCTGATTTCCTTTCCTAACTTATTTTCCTACTTCACGGTGCTTATTAAATCATTTCTTAAATGAGATACAGTCACCAGTTCTAAACTCTCCCTTATGAGACCAGCTAACAATGTTTTGGTTTCATGTCAATACTGTGAGGCACTTTGGGACACTTTAGCTATGGTCAGAGTTCTTTCCAACTGTCCATTTAATGGGAAGCAGCTACTGTTAAGAGCCAAGATTCAGAAATACTTCATATGAATTGACTGAGTATTGGTTAGTTGAACAATATGACTCATTGCAAAATAAGCAGGCAAAGTTTAAAATCTGTTGTTCAGGACATCACTAATTCCCTGTGTAACCATTCAGTTAATTGATCTCAAGATTATACATCCCTGATGTATTTCATAGTCAAAACTGTGCCATTACTCAGGTAGAAGAATATTAATAGATCAATGTGACTACCATCAGGTAACTGTATTTTATTGACAATGCTGTTACAAGCACAAAGTGCCCTAACACTGAGTAAATGCCATTAAATCTGAAATTATATAATAATGTATAGAGAGTCACAGAGCACCAAAGCACAGGAACAGGCCCTTTGGTCGTGTAGTCTGTTCTGAACTATTACTCTCCCTAGTCTCATTGACCTTCATCTGGAAAATAGCCTTCCATACCTCTTCCATCCATGTACCACCAATTCCACTGGCAGCTCATTCCACACTCTGAGTGAAGTTCCTCCACGTTCCCCTTAAACATTTCACCTTTCACCCTTAATCATGACCTCTAGTTTTAGTCTCAACCAACCCTCTGTGGGGGGGAAACAGCTTGCACTTACCCTATCTGTACCTCTCATAACCTCCTATAGTTCAGGGAATAAAGTCCTAACCTAGTCAAGCTTTCCCTGTCTTCAAGCTGCTGCAACATGTTTGTAAATTTTCTCTGTGCTCTTTCTGTCCTACTGATGTCTTTTATCTCATTCTGAAAATCTTGGCTCTTGGTGTAAAGCCACTCCATAGTTACTCAGGAACTAGCACTGGATGCATGGGTAAGATACCAAGAAAAAGTTCCCTAACTTTTTTTTCCTCTACAGGCTCCATCAAATCTGCCATAATCACTGGTATAATGAATCAAAGCTAAACTAATATGACTTGCCAAACGATTTGAATCCAGCCTCTGTAACTCACTGGTTGGGTTAAATCTGTCCCAATGTTGATTTTCCCATTCATTCATATCCATTACCACGTGACTTGCCTCTTGGATCAAACATTGTCCCCAAACATGGCATCATCCATTCCACATGAATTTCATCAAACAAATATTGTACTGAGCCAAATAAGATTTCTGTTGAGATAACCATGGGTTTGGACTGAGATTAGTTTTAGGGAACATTGTGTACAAATAGTGAGAAACGGGGATGAAGAGGTTTTACAAAAGAACTCCAGAGCCTTGGATCCTGATAGCTGAAGACACTGCCACTGTTGGCAGTAATTAAAATCTGGGATGCTCAGAAGACTGGAACAAATACACTGCACAGGGTTTTAGTCATGGAGCCACACAGCATAGAAATATATCCTTTGGCCCAACTGACCCTGCCAAAATTCTAGTCCCATGTGGCCTATATCCTTCTAAACTTTTCCTATTTGAACTTTAGTCTTCAAAGAATTAAAGAATTTGGGAAGGGCAAGACCACAGGCAGATTTCAACTCTAAAATTAGACCATGCTTATTGGGGAGCCAATATAATCAGCAAGCACTGGGTAAATAGGAGTTGGCAAGAGATAGGAAATGGAAGAGTTTTCCGTAACCTCAGAATACAACAAAGGTGACCCTTTAGGGTTCACTAGCTCTGGGTTTCTGCTGCTCAGGCACAAAATGTGGAGTTGAAGTTTCAAACTGCATGTGATAACACAGTTGTCAGAAAGAAGCATAGCCAGCAGCTAGGCACAAGGCTTTGGGATGAAGGCTTTGGTCCTTCTGATAAATAGTTGGAGGAAACCAGTCTTGAACAAAGAACTTACACATGATTGAGGAATCAACAGAGCTGGTAACAGAATAAACTAAGCATTTTCACATTTACCACACAACATCAAACCTAGCTATGACATCCACTACACTGAGTCCTGATGAAGGGACTCAGCCCAAAACTTTGTCTGTTTATTCTCCTCCACAGATGCTGCCTGACTTGTTGAGCTCCTCCAGCACTTGGTGTGCTAATCTTCTGCACTGAATCCGGACTTAGCATCAACTGCCATATTTACTTCCCCCCCATCTCATCCACCCTCACCGCCCAATGCGACAGGGTTACCCAACCACAATCACTTTTGATACACATGTGAAATAGGAATTCTCCATCCAGTTAGTTTGAAATTAATCTTACTTTAACACAACTGCACTTTGACTGAAAAGTTACCCTTTACGCTCTCATACTTTGTAAACAGGAAAGTTCTCGATATACAGAGCAAAGTTGCTCACTCTTCTGACGCAGGTTCTTTGTATTTCACATACATTCTGCTTTCATCAGCCAAAAGCACTAAAATTGTGTTATACATCTGGTGGTAATCCTTAGTTACTGACATGCTTTCCAATCACAACTCCAGATTAGAATGCAGTTTTTTTCCAGTGCCTGGCAACCTCTGGTGGTGTTGATTCTATCTTCACATTTTACAAAACGTCTGGGTGAGGTCACCACCTCCTCTGCTTTGTCTATCAGTAGGAATTGTAACAATGGGTAGCTACCACCTGGAACAAGAAACCCACTAAAAAGACAACTTGGTCTCAAGCACAATTACTGTTCTTACAGCAGCAAAACCATTTTTCATGAAATTAGGATGTCAATCGCTTGCAACATTGAGGCATTGCATTCAGGTCCTGGTATCTGGACTCAGGTGTTGACAGCCACTTTCTTAAGCAGGTTCATCTACAGGGCCTCTAGCTCCCTCAGTAGAAAGCATACCTCTGCTCTACACGGGTCTCCAATCTGACAAAAGCAATCCTCGAAAGTGTATTTCTTTAACATCTGCTGACTCTGACAGACCTCCCGGAAGGTTTGTTGGTGCCTGATACTTCCACAGTCCATCTCCCCTTTAAGGAAGGGTGGGCTTTAAGGAGCATTTTTTGAAGCACCATTTTAAACCACTGCTGTGACAGTGCAATTTGCAGTTACTGTACACAAATGAGCCTATAGCACAACACTTCTGCCACAAGCCATTGCCTGATGTACACTCCTACCTCTCCATGGCCTGGTCACCCTCCAAATGATTTCAAAGGAAACAATCCACCTCTCCAAGGAAGTATACTTTAAAAATAGCCAAAACCCGGTTGAAATTGGTTTATAATAAGTGCCTTTTGGGCATTGAAAATTATATACACAAATAGGCTAGAAAACCTAAATTAGCCCAAATCAACTTGAATAAAACTGACCAGATTTGAAACATATTGACTGTACTTTTGCACAGCAAGCAAGATGTAAAGGTGAGAAAATAAACAGGAAATTATTTATTGCTTCAACACACTTTGGCAAGGATCAGCAATCAGTGTTCAATTAGCAAGGTTTGGATAATTAAGTGCTTCTGTGATGGTGGCTGTCAGCACTGCTCCTGCGTGCAGAGTAAACCACAGATCCTTTCCTTCCACTGCTGCATTTTGAACAAAGACAAAGCTTTCATTCAATGTCATAATCTCAATCCAGTCAAAACTGATATTGTTCAGTAAAGTCAAACTGAGGACACCATGCACCCAATTGGAGAGGAGACAGAGACCTCCTGAACACATGTAACAGAAGTATTATTCAATCTCACTGCACAAAACTGCTCTATTACAAAGAAAGGGTATTAGTTTATAATCCTGTGTTCAGCATTGTAATTACAAACCACTTGACGCGATTAGGTACAGAAACCTGAAGCCACACACTCAATGCTTCAGGGATAGCTTCTTCCCCTCTGCCATCAGATTTCTGAATGGACATTGAATCCTTGAACAACACTACCTCACCACATTTTTTCTCTTTTTGAACTACTTATTTAACTTAACTTTTTAAAACATATATACTTACTGCAATTTACAGTTTTTATTATGTATTGCTGCCACATAACAAGGCTGGTGATAATAAAACCTGATTCGGATGTGCCTTAGAAGCAAGCCAGAGTAAGTACTATCTGTGCAAGCAACGACTGCCCATGATGTAAATTACATGAATTTAGAAATATTTGCTCTAGGAGCTGTCTCATCTAAACATCGCAGTAACACATGTGACACAGCCTCTAAGTACTACATAGATGAACAATAAAATAGCATGTTCTTGCTGAGGACAAGAGCACACAAGACAAGGAGTTATCAAAATAGACAGACACATCTGAAGATGACCAAAATCTCAAGAATTCCTTTTTTAATCCTCAAATAAATGAATCAAATTTTTGTCAGGATGTTACTCACCTTTCATTTTGACATGGAATTCTCCTAACTGGTTCTCCAACTCACTCTCCATTGTACACATACTCTGAGTGAAAGATAAGAGCTTTTTACACTTCAGAACAAAGTTGAACAGTTTTATTTTGAAGATAGAACAGTGACTGTACTCTAATGGTTAACTAATGTAGAAGCAAGGGCCATTCCAGCTGCTCTGATGCTTGCTGAGGTTCAGTCAACACAGTTGGTTAGTCATTTAGCATTCTGGTCACATCAGTTAAACATATATACAAAGACAGAATAAAGTTGCTTGCTGTAAGTTCTCAGTGGGAAGGTGCTGCTAAAAACAGAGTGGAAGCTGGGCTTCTCAACCTACCCGTCCTCCCAAGGGAGAAGTCAACAGTGAGTGGGTGACTGTTTACACTGGTAAACAAAACCAGCTGTTGAATTTAGAAAAGTAGACACAAGATGTTCCTGCCTGACCTCACCACGAGTATTAATACTGTGCTATAGGGCAAGCACGCTATACAATGGTACCAACCTTAGTTCAGTGACAGGATTCCTCGCCCCACAAATTTCTAACTCAGAGACAACTCCCATTTCAGAGATGTGCAGGCATACTCCAGCTGATATTGTGACAGTATTATTCTATTATTAGAGTCAGAGCCCTTCTGGCAATAGGTTAAACTCAGACTACCAGATGGGTTGGTGACACTGGACACCATCTTGAAACACAGCAGCAGAACTCTTCCAATGAGCTGGCCTAAACTAGCACCTAAATATTTATATTATTCTTTAAATAACCTTGCTGTATGCTATGTTTCTGACATTACCACAGTGACTAGATTTTACTATTCTGAAACTACAAAAGCACTTGGAAAATGCAGATTTGATTTTTTTAAATTTTTTTTACACAAATGCCTACAAAGCTCTACAAAAAATTATTCAGACCATACTTATTTAGTTTTAATTGTTAATAATATTACTCAAATACTGGAAAAGACAAACTAAAACATTTCCTGATCTTGATTGGAGAGGAGATGGGCAATGAAGAATGGTTTGAAATAAATACTGAAATGGCACAAAGGACAGTCAGATGACATCAAGAATGGGGATGACAGGCCACCTTAAATTCAGGAAAAAATAAAGTTGGATTAAGTTGGACAATTTTCATTTTACAATTATTAAAGACTAGTCTGGTATGTTTGATCGTTGTAGTTTTTGCACTTCAAACAAATGCAAGGATGCAGCTGGAATCTTCCAAATCTCTAAGGTAAATATATTCTGTGTTTTACTAAATGTGTCAACGAAACTTTTGACAAATGATCTTTACGCATAAAGAGCTTGGAATGGAAATTCATTATTTCCTGATTCCAATCTTCCCGCTGCTGGATTTACCTCAGTGTACTCTTTGTAGCCCTTGTTAGCTTCAGCCAAGCTCTCCTTTGCTTCTCTGCTGGTTTGCGATGTAGAATAGGCCCGGACCATGTTGTTGGCACCATCCCGTAATCTTCGCTGGATGCAATAAGATTCATATAGTTCATCAATCTGCAAGTTAAAAGCAATCAATAAGATCAGACTATATTAAGCAGAATTTGTGAAGTGTAGACTTATATAATTTTTGAGCCACTCTAAATGACAAAGCCTCAATACTGCTTCAGAAGATTCACAACTGAAACACTCGCTTGACAATTATCCTGCAATGCACTCCTTCCTTCCCAGTCTACTTCTCCCAGATAGCAATTTCTAATCTTATGTATTCCACTGCACTGCTGCTGCAAAACAACAAATTTCACGACATCTGTCAGTGATAATAAACCTGATTCTGATTTCATTCCCTTGCCAAAGTGGACACCGTTCACTAGAATGGACCTGTTAGTGATCCTCTCCTCACTCAGTCTTTATAATTCTTGTACCTATTTTGAGAACTGGCAACGCATAGCAATATTAAGTCTAAGGGGCCACTTTGTGGATGAAACATTAAATCATGTTTTTGCCTGCTTATTCTGGAGAATGTATAAAACCAAACAGCATTGTTTAAAGGAAACACTAGAGTTCCCTCCCACCCTTGGAATATTTGCCCCTGAACGAGCAGCCCAGAGACATTAGATTATCATTTATGTCATTTCAGGTTGCAAAGTCTCACTGAGCAAAAAAACTGATTATATTTGTTCAAATTAGTGATAACACTTGACAATTTAATTATTTAACTGCACCAACTGCGATGGCAATGCCTGCATTTCAACAAAGGTCATTAAGGACCCTCATCACCGAGAACATGCCCTCTTCTCATTGCTACCGTCACAGAGGAGCTACAGGAGTCTGAAGGCATACATTCAACATTTCAGATACAGCTGCTTCCCCTGTGCCATCAGATTTCTGAACGGCCCGTGAACACTAATGCACTCATTTACTTTCAGTTTCCATTACTTATTTATTTTCATATACTTTTATTATAACTTATACAATTTTTATCTATTCCACCGTTAGTTCTGCTGTACAGTGCAATACTTCATGTATTCTACAGTACTGCTGCAATAATAATGCATCAAATTTCAAGCATCAGTGATTTTAAAAAAAACACCAAATCCTGATTCAACTACAGACTAGCGACAGAACCACACACACAGATAGCAAGATAGAATTAGAGAGCTTGGAATTTTTAATTCTTATACAGAGGAAGGTAGAAAAAATCCTATTAAACATTTTTAAAAATCCACTGACCTCACTCTTCCCTAGACTGTGCGACACAATGGCAAAGGTCAATGTCAGCAGGATGAAACTGCTTCCGCCTAGGATGCACGAGGTCCCTGAGACATTCATGCAGTGGCCACTTCATTAGGTACACCCTCCATCTAATAAAGTGGCCACTGAGTGTACGGTCGTGTCTTCTGCTGCTGCTGTAGCCCATCCACTCCAAGGTTTAACATGCTGTGCGTTCGGAGATGCTGTTCTGCACACCACTGTTGCAATGCCCGGTTATTCGAGTTACTGTCACCTTCCTGTCAGCTTGACCCAGTCTGGCCATTCTCCTCTGACCTCTTTCATTAACAAGGCAATTTTGCCAAAAGAACTGCCACTCACTGAATGTTCCCCAAACTAATTTCTGTAAACTCTAGAGCAGCAGTTCCCAACCGGAGGTCGACGGATCCCTCGGTTAATGGTAAGGGACCAAGGCATAAAAAAGGTTGGGAACCCCTGTTTTAGAGACCCCTGGAAATCAGCAGTTCCTTTGATACTCAAACTACCCCATCTGGCACCAACATTCATTCCATGGTCATAGTTAAGGTCTCTTATATCACATTTCTTCCGAATTCTGACATTTGATCTGGTCAGCAGCTGAATCTCTTGACCATGTCTGCATGCTTTAATACATTACGTTTGCTGCCACATGATTGGCTGATTAGATATTTGCAATAACAAGGTGCATAGGTGGAACTCATAAAGTGGCCACAGTGTACTTTTGCAATGAGTATCCTAGAGGCGGTAATGTTCAGTTACATCAGGGATTTTATGCCATAAGTAGAAAGAAATTGTTCCTCACCCAACAATGAATGCTATCCACAAAGAGACAAATTTTCACTAAATTCTCTGCATTTTAAAAAGGAGAGATCTTCATAAACCAACTACTCTTCAGTCTTCTGTTGTTCCCAAACTTTGGGTTACAAAATTATTGCTCAAAAGTATACAAATTGTTGATCTGGGTAACAAAAATAGTTAATGCAAAGTGATGCTCTAGTTAGACCCAAGTTAAGGACAACACACAGAGCTCAGCAGAGGATGAGATGCTTTTCTTTACCAACATGCTGTGAACCTACTTTCACCCACAATTAACTTCAAATATCCAAGTTCCCAACAAAACATTTTTTCCCTGTAGGATTTAATTTTAAACATCTTTCTTTTTGAGTTAAAAGGTCGTCTATTTTCATACTTCATATTTTAAAAAAACCTGGCTCGGAAATCTCTGGTTGTGCGAGAGATAAAAACGCACACAGACTTAAATGGCTGGTTTCTATGTTCCAACATGTAAATATTTCTATCTCTGCTCTTACCCAGCTCAATCTGAAAGGCTATGAGCCACACATTCCCAAAGGAGCCCAACTGACAGCATTTAAAACTGCAGTGCCAAAAAGAGGCCAGTAAAAGAAACGAGCAATAGAAAGACAGGAAAACATTAATGCACGTATGCAAATCAGTATTAGTGCTCTGTGAGCTAAAATCCTTCTGCTTCAGCCAGTGGCCAGCATTGAACAGTGACGTGTAAAACACCATTATTTCACAGTGTCGTGTTAATTTCAGAGCTGTTTTACTTGAAGTAATTAGACTGGTGGACACAATCCTTCTAAAATGACCGAACAGACCCTTCCTCAAACTAACACAGCATGTTGCGATGACGCATCAGGCCCTATGTTCAAAGCACACCACTCTTTCATGCTCCTTGAATCTTCTTTAAAAAGTTTTAGATAAGCTTCAAAGCCACATATGACACCAACTGTATCTGGAGCAGAGATGAGCTCATGTCCCTGAGATAATAATCACAGCAGTTTATGTGTAATCAGTGCCTTGCTTTTCTTCCCCTGGTGAAAGTCATTATCAGTACTGCAAGATTAGCCATTAGTCACTGTAGTGGGAAGCAGCCTCTCTGCTCAGTCTAACAACAACACAATACATACACGTTCACGGGGGAGGAATTCTTGAACTGACTTCATCCATTGGATAAGCACTGTATGTTTAAAGCTGTACTCCTTTCACATACTCACGCAAGTAACCAAAATTCAGTGGCCTAATATACTCAGTTGATTCAGAATCGGAATGGTCTTTATTATCTCTGACATATCTAATGAAATTTGTTGTGCTGCTGCAGCAATATGGAACTATACATAAAATATACTATAAATTGCAATTAGAAGCACGTTAAAAAGAATTAAATGCGTAGTGCAAAATGAGGAAAATTAGTGAGCAACACACACAAGATGCTGGAGGAATTCAGCAGGCCAGGCAGCATCTATGGAAAAAAAGTACAGTCAACGTTTTGGGCCCTTAGTGAGGTAGTGTTCATGGGTACATCGACTGTTCAGAAATTGGATGGTGGAGGGGAAGAAGCTGTTCCTAAAATGATGAGTGCGTATCTTCAGGTTCTTATATATCCTCTCTAACAGTGGTAATGAGAAGAGGACTTGTCCTGGGTTGTGAGGGTCCTTGATGATGGATGCTGCCATTTTGGGGCATTGCCTTTTGAAGGTGTCCTTGATGGTGGGAAGGCTAGTGCCCATGATGGAACTGGCTGAGTTTACAGCCCTCTGCAGCTTTAACTGATCCCAGGGTTCCACGAGAGCTCACTCGGGGTTTAATGAGCGATTGCGATTTTAAAAAAGCAGTGTTTTTTGAACTTCGTTTTATGCTAGCCCACATAGTGGTGGGCAGTGACCGAGCAGCCCTGCTACAGGTCTCTCAGCCCAGTATGGCAGTGCGCAGTAGGACCGTATTTATTTGTTTGACTCCATTTTCAGTTTTTTGATGCAAGATAAGGGAGGCCATTGATAATTGATGAGCACTGTATTACACGGAGGGGAGGACGGTAGGCTGACAATTGGTGAGCTCTGTATTGCATAGTGGGGAGGACAGTGGGCTTTCCTCACAAGGAGGTGCTGATGTCAAAAACTCTTGGAGATGAAATGAAAAAAAGTTCTGGATGATGCTACAAAAATGGTTAACTTTATTAAACAAAGATCTTGAGAATATTTTAAAAACTGTGTGAAAACCTGGACAAAGGGCACACCCAGTCTCCCAGTACATACAGAAATCCGTTGGCTTAGCAAAGGAAGAGTTCTCAACAGGGTGTCCGAGCGAAAAGGTGAATTACAGGAGTACTTTCAAGAAAATAGTAAGCCAGACTTTGCTTAGTACTTTGAAGATGAAGAATGGCCATAGAAACTAGCCTACTTAGCAGACATTTTTCATCATATGAACCAGTTGAACATGTCTCTGGAAGGCGCCAGATAGCATACCAAATCTGCTGACATATTTACTTGAGGATGATAGCTTGGTAAGTAACCATGGATAGTTTACACAAGCCTGCAACGAAATGATGCAAAGAAAAACCCTATTTTATAAAAAAAAGATTGAATAGGTAAAGGCATTCTGAATTTAGCCATGCATTTCTTTTTAAAAACAAAAAAATTAGCTAAGTATGGAGATCATCCCATCCATCCCTCAATCTCTTTGACTTCCTATCATAGCATTAGGACAACTATTAGGATGAGAAACAGCTTCTTCCCCCAGGCTGTGAGGCTTCTTGAACACTCTTCCACCACCCATGTCCCATTACTTTTGAAGCACCAGTAGTGTTATACTGTTCACTTTTAAACTTGTGTCGTAAATGCACCTTATGTTAAATGTCAATCTTCCAGAATATATTTTATCATTTGTTAATTTATTTATGATAATTGTGGTAATATTACTAATATTTGTGCTGTGTGTAAGTTATACATACTGTGTTGTACACCTTGGTCCGGAGGAATGTTGATTCACTTGGCAGTATGCATGTATATGAATGATAATAACCATGAACTTGATCTATTCGGAGATCAAGGCAAGTGTTAGAAACCAGGCTGCTGGTATTTGGTCTTCAGAGGATTTCGTACACTCCGTCAGTCACCAAGTCAAAATGCAAAGATAACTGAGCATGCTCTGGGCTGCTGGAATGTAATGTAAGCATAAAATTAAAACCATTCTGGACCTTTTACATGGTATCACAGATCTGCAAATTCAGCTAGCTGTAATTTTGGGAGAAAATTAATTGCAGATTGCAGCCACAAACGAAATAGTCTTCCAAAAAACTCAATTTTGCAGGCATCAGCTTCTTCTCCTCTATCATCAGATCTCTGAACAGTCCATGACCCATGAACACTATTTTGTTACCCCCCTTTTGATGCAATATTTTTGTAATATATCATTTTTTTATATCTGCACTGCTGCAAAGCAACAGATTTTACATCAAAGCATCACACACAAAGTGCTGGAGGAATTCAACAGGTCAGGCAGCAAATAAACAGTCGACTTTTGGGTTGAGATTCTCCTTCAAGATTGGAAAGGAAGGGGGAATTATAAAAGAATAAAAAGGTGAGAGGAGTGGAAGGAGGCTAGCCAGAAGGTGATAGGTGAAGCCAAGTGGGTAGGAATGGTAAAGGGCTGGAGAAGGAAGGAATCTGATAAGACCATAGGAGAAAGGGGTGCAGGAGGGGACCCAGAGAGAGGTGATAGGCAGGTGCAAAGAGGTAAGGGGCCACAGTGGGGGAGAGAAGAAAAGGGGAGGAGGACGGAAATATTTTTTTAACCAGAAGTTGAAATCTATATTCATGCCATCAGATTGGAGGTTGCCTAGACGAAATATAAGATGTTGCTTCTCCACCCTGAGGGTGACTTCATCTTGGTACTAAAGGAGGTCATGGACTGACATGTTTTAATGGGATTGGGAACCAGAATTAAAATGTTTGGCCACTGGGACATTCTGCTTTTGGCAGATGGAGCAGAGGTGCTCACCAAAGCATTCCCCCAATTAAAACGGGTCTCACTAATGTACAAAAGGCTACATCAAGGAGGAGGGCCTCTTAGATGTACTGGAAAGGAAAGCAGCATCCTCAGAATAGATGTGGCAGAGATGGAACTGAGAAAAGGGAATAGCATTTTTACAGGAGGGAAAAGGTATAGTCAAAATAGCCATTGAAATCAGTAAGTTTATGAAAGATGTCAGTCGACTGACCGTCTCCAAAGATGGAGACAGAGAGATTGTGAAAGGGGAGGGAGTTGTCAAAAATGGACCAAATGAATTTAAGGACAGAGTGGAAGTTAGAAGCAAAGTTGATGAAATTGGTGAGCTCAGCCTGGGTGCATGAAGCAGCACCAACGCAGTAATCAATCTAGCGGAAGAAGAGTTGGGGAACATTACCTGGGAAGGCCTAGAGCATGGACTGTTCTACATAGCCAATGAAAGGGCAAGCATAGCTGGGGCCCCGGCAGGTGCCCACAGCTCCCCCTGGAGTTGAGGAACTGGGAGGAGCTGAAGGAAAAACTGTTGAGTGTGAGGACCAGCTCTGCAAGATGGAGGGGGGTGGTGGAGAGGATCTGGTTGGTTCTTTTATTGAGGAAGTGGAGAGTTTTAAGGCCTTCTGGATGGGGGGGTTGTGGGGAGAAGAAGAGTCTAGAGACTGGTCAGGGCTACAGAATTGAAAATAAGTGAGGAGATCGAGAGGATGAGGAGTGTCGTGGATGTTGGTGGAAAGTGACTGAATCAAGGAGGATAGAATGAAGTTGTACTTTTATTGAGAAAGAAGTGGAGAACTTTAACTCCTTCCTGATGGGGGATAGAAGCGTATAGGGACCAGGCATCCATGGTGAAAATGAGGTGGTCAGGGCCAGAACTTCTATTGAGAAAGAAGTGAAGCACTTCAATACCTTCTTGATGGGGGATAGAAGTACATCAGGACTGGACATCAGTAGTGAAAATGAGGCAGTCAGAACCAGGGATAATAAATCCGACTCTGGTTTGAACAGACACATCAATACAGCAGGCAATGGTAAGACTGGAACCAGAGACCTTTTCTAACCACATCCTCCAAGAGCCGAAAACATTGTTGTAGAACAAAAAACAGCAATTGCTTCTGTTAATTTACACATGATACAATTTAACCAAACACAAATTCAGCATCAGAAGCATGGTACACCACAAAAACAGGCACCATGTAAACCATCTCAGTAGCTTCACTGCATGTTTGTGCAACCTTTCCACTTGCCAAGTTATCAGCTCAAAAAGATATCCATTAATGGTGATTGCAAAAAGGACATAAGTGTGTGCACACGTCTGCTTTAAAGGACATCTAGTCATTACAGAAACATTTCAGACCATGCATTAAACAACTTATATGCCAACACCAGTATAAAGAACCTCATCAATATCAGTACTTCAAAAATAGATACTAAAAACAGAGGCTTCAGTGATAAAGGGTCAAAGAATTTGTCTCTTTATTTCTCAAGCAGTTTATTAATTTACAAAAACAGTGAATTTGAAGGGGAAATAATAATAATGAGGCATGGAAAGTTGGAAAAAAAACCATTTATTTTTCCTAGCATTACGTGTAAGATACAGCATTTTCCTTTTGATTAATTACAACGATTTTAAATTAAATTGGCCCACTGTGGAAAATCTGCAGACGCTTCAAATTACAAAGACGACTTGCAATTCTAACACAGTTTGCATTTCAGAAACACATCAAATGAAGTCAATTCCTGTAATCTGTTCCATTGTGGGATAATTTTAGAAAATTTGCATTTTAATCAGGTTCCCCTAACTAGGAACCCCACAATTCCTATTGCTTAGACCCACTACTCTGGGGCTCCACCCACTACATCTCCCACAAGTCTTCAATATGATTACCCCATCACCTTAAAACTCCTCCACCACCTCCCCTACACACAACTCGGTAATGTACGCTAGTTAGCATTCATTTTGAGAGGACTAGAATATAAAAGCAAGGACGTAATGCAGAGGTTTTACAAGGCATTGGTCAGGCAACATGTGGAATAGTTTTGGGCTCCTTATCAGAGAAGGATGCGCTGGCATTGGAGAGAGTCCAGAGGGGGTTCATGAGAATGATCCCAGGTATGAAAGGATTAATGTATGAGGAGCGTTTGATGCTTCTGGGCCTGTACTTGCTGGAATTTGGAAGAACGAGGGGGAGGGGGATCTCACTGAAACCAACAGACAGAGCGGATATGGAGAGTATGTTTCCGATAGTGGGAAAGTCTAGGACCAGAAAAGGCACAGCTTCAGAATACAAGGATATCACTTTAGAACCAAGTTGAAGAGAAATTTCTTTGGCCAGAGGGTGATTAATCTGTGGAATTCTTTACCACAGATGGCTGCAGGGGCCAAGTTGTCGGGTATATTTAAAGGTTTTTGATTAGTAAGGGCATCAGAGGTTATGGGGGAAAAGGAGAATGGGGTTGAGAGGGATAATAAATCAGCATGACAGAATGACAGAGCAGACTCAATGGCCTAATTCTGCTCCTATGTCTTATGAAATCTATAACACAACTTTCCAGGCTGTCTCCAAAACTGAATGACTGACTGAAAGAGCATCAGCAAATAATATTTTCCCCAACAGGGCAAAGTTCAGATCACCTGCCACAAATGACTATTGGACAAAAGGTTGAGTAGGTTGTTGCTGAGGTTCAAGAACAGGATACAGATCGAGATAAAGAGCAGGAGCTGCAGAGGCATGCTTGGTGGTTGTTGCTTCTCCACCTCCGGCAACAGAAACCACGAGCTGGCTTAGTTACCTCCACGACCCAGGCTGCTCTCAAACCTGTGGGTGAGGTTAATAGGCAGGGCTGTGCACTGAATAATCCTGCCCAGCAGTTGCTGCTGGATGGATCACTCTAAGGTTAAATATACAATGGTCTGTAGTCAAAGGTGCTGAAACCAGGCAACAATCAACAACTCAACATCTTGATGTCATACTGACACTGGTTAAAAAAATTCACTTTAACTGTAATTTAATGCATGTGGATGTCATTTTATCAGACAACTTCGTTGTTTATAAAAATAATTCTACTCTTGAACTGTAGAATATTTCAGCATCTTCCAATATCTCATGAGCATGCTCTGAACTTCATTTTGGGTTCTCCAAAGGGTTTAAAAAACAAGTTACAAATTGTTTTTTTTTCTGCTTTCTTGTTGATTGAGAATGGTTTCAATGGGTTTCTCAACCAGCTTCATGATGTCAAACATCTGATGTAGGAAAAGGTGAAATTCACATCTGACACCCCGGTGTCTTTGTGGGTAGATTTTCTTGATATAATGAGAAACACAATGGGTTGCTGCTAACCACAAAGTCCAGGTCAACCAGGTTGGTGACAAATCTGTCTACATTCAACTTATTAGCAACCATCCAAAATCACGTATGCGGACACTCATGGGAGCTCCCCTGGAAGTCAATTGAATAGAAAAGAATTCACACTCGCAACAAAGTCACTCAAGTCCCATTTCACTATGGATACTAATTTTTGGAGACGCCAGCCACAATGCTTATCAAAATAAAAACACAGCAGAGGAGCAAAGACTTTGTACAAAAAGTAGTGCAGTAGAGCAAAGAGTGTGGGGTCGTCAAGAAAACGTTGTACCTAGCTTTCAGTAACTGTACAGTACTCAAATCTATCATTGGTTGAAAATTTTCACAAAATGGAATATGCTTGGCACATGTTAATTAGTCCTTGAAAACTCCAGCTGCAAACAATTAAATATGCAGCTATCCACTACAAGGGTCAATTGCACATAACCAGTGAATGGCAATGGTTCAAGTGCAGGGTTCAACGCTCCCCCTCCCACATGCCTCCTATCCTTGGTCAACAGCCTTTTATGAGGCTAATGCTGTAACAAACTTACTTGATCTCACTTGTGGGTGCCTATTAGAGCAGCTACAGCTTTATAGTTGAATATAATTAAACTGCACGAAATGTAAACGTTCAACATCACACTTTCTATACCCAAAGACAAATAAAAAGAGGCAGCTCACTGTCTGCAGAGTCTGGACAGTTAGCATAGAGTGAACATGTTAAGATTACACAACAGACTCAATCATGTTCATTGGGATTTTGACATTCCTGGCTGCAGCCAATGATGAATGGAGACATTTTAAACCCAAAGAGGGAAGTACAGTCTAAACTCCACAGGGAAAAATAATGACCCTTCCAACAATAATCTTCATTCATGCGACAAGCAATATTCACACATTGACAACAAAACTCCTATTTAAACCAATGGCTTCTCCAGATGTGCCCCAAACAGATAATCCAGCAGCATACTGCACCTCCTGTTATCTGCCTTTATGGACTCTGTTCCTTCACTGCAGCAAACTCTTTATATTTGGTCTGCATTATCTCACAATGCAGCAGCTAACCCTGCCCTCATTGGCACAGCGTTGTGTACTACGATATAATCATGTAGACAGTACAATCAATCTTCATCTTCAGAGTTAGATTCAAGAGACAGCATAACGCTACTAAACATTGCATCATTTCAACCACCAAATGATTAAACTATAGACATGCTGTTACCACTTTCTGGATGTTAGGATGTATTGCAAAATGGGGATGTAACAGATAACATAAATATTAACAGTAGGCTCGGGCGGTGGGGGTGGGGGCAGCTTTGCTCACTTTGATAGACATGCATGGTTTAAAGATCAGTGGAGTATTGTTACAACAAGTTTCGATAGCCATTGCACCATCTGTAACCTCACTTGGAAAAGACACACAGCAAGCAGCTTATTGTCACGCGGCAAGCAGCCAGCTGTATCCTCACTTGGAAAAGACACGTGGCAAGCAGCCCTTAGGCAACCATCTAAGTTCTAAACCAGTCAATGCCTTCATGTGCCGTTGATGAAAACTTCCACAAGAACACTAGACAAAGCTCATACATTTCGAGACCAGCACAAAATGTGGCTCTTCACTGTCTGTCTTCAAGAAAACACAAACAGATTGACATCCATAATGAGTTCACAAGTAGACACAGTAAATTATTAAAAACTTCTCCAGACACAATCTTCTACCTTGCAGCTTTTTACTCAAAGAAAAACTCTCAGCTGTTGGTTTCACCCTGGTGTAAAACATATATTATGAAGGAAATACAAGAGCTTCATTACAAGATGTGATTACGTACTGTACTTTCTTACCTTACTGACGTGAAACTCCAATCGGCGAATAAACCTTTCAATAGACTTGATTTGCTGCCAGGTAGGAAGAGGATTAAAGAAAGAGACAAAATTAAATATGACTGGCAAGTCTTTTTACTGAAGCACAATTAGCAAATTTGCAATGGTTTTATGTAACAGCAAGTTCAATATTTTATTCACATCCACCTTTACACAAAATTTATCCAATTCAAAACTCAAAATCTGAGATGCACCCAGATATAAGCAGCTTTTCAAAACGTTGCCTAAGTGTAGGAACCAAATGGAAAGTATGAACGTTGGCTAAATAGATTTAGTCTGAAACTATGTGGTGAAAATGAATGAGCAGGGCACTATGCATTCAGAACAGTGCATCACCCCTACTAAAATGACAGGAAAGTAAAAGTACCTGGCAAGTCAGTCTAAAGAACGAGAATATTTCAGATCAATAGTCTTCAATCAGAACTGAAACAAAACCTCCCACATAGACTTCCATGTTTATTTTATCCATGTGCTGATCTAAGAGACTTTTAACTGTCCCTAATGGATAAGCCTCAACCACCACCCATTTTGGACACCCGTCACTCACTCTGTTTAAAAAGAAGCTAACTCTGACATCTCCCTGTACTTTCCTTCACTCACCTTAAATACATATCCTCTCACCGCACCCGGGATAAAGGCACTAGCTGTCCGCTCTATCAATGCCTCATATCATCTTATACACCTCAATCAAGTCACCTCAGTACTATTTACAAAAGCATGATTCTGATTCTGAAAACCAGACCAGTTAGCAGCCAATCACGTTAACATTCCTTCATTGAATTAATGGCAGCTTTCACTTAACTCAACATTGAATCCCTTCATTCCATTTAAATGGGTACTTTTGAAAAGAACAGGATGATTTCAGCTTAGTGATAAAAAGATGTGCAAGTAAAGACGTTTGGAATTGCCCCTGATCTTTTGTCTGGCCTGGTAAGTAGCAAGGTACATTGCAGCACTGGCTCCAGCAGCATGCAAAGGAACTGGCTCACAGAGGGGAAAAGAAGCAGGCAACTGTCAAACAATCCAGGTTGACATACTTGCAGACTTCTGAACTTACAAACACAGCTGAAGATCTTCCAGATCTCAGACTGGACTAGTCAGTCACATGACAAACTGCAAGCCACCCGTGTCTGAGGCTGCAACATAACCAGTTGAGATGCCAACAATCAATTTAATATTACCGTGTAATATTTCAGGTTCTTACCTTGTCAAGATCATATAGGAATCCCTGAAACAATAAAAAAAAACAAGAGTTAAAAGTGCACTCTGCAAATGACTACTGCAAAGCAGCCTAAAATGCAAATAAGGTTATTCAGGCTTCCACAAGAGAGCTTCTTTTCTCTATTCACGCGAGTATAAATTCATCAGGCAAATTTCAACTTCATTATTTTTTAAACAACCAATTGACGTTGCCTTAAAAGTAAAAAATAAACTGATACAAATATTTACATGTTGCAAAATGCCAAGAATTAATTGTTAATCTGATCAATCGTTCTAGTTAGCTACCCCACCCTCTCTATTATGCCCGTCACTGCAATGTAGACACTTTAAATCACTTTTTATAATAACCATATAACAATTACAGCACGGAAACAGGACATCTCAGCCCTTCTAGTCAGTGCCGAACGCTTACTCTCACCTAGTCCCACCGACCTGCACTCAGCCCATAACCCTCCATTCCTTTCCTGTCCATATACCTATCCAATTTTACTTTAAATGACAATACTAAACCTGCCTCTACCACTTCTACTGGAAGCTCGTTCCACACAGCTAACATTCTCTGAGTAAGGAAATTCCCCCTCATGTTACACTTAAACTTTTGCCCCTTAACTCTCAACTCATGTCCTCTTGTTTGAATCTCCCCTACTCTCAATGGAAAAGGCCTATTCACATCAACTCTATCTATCCTCCTCATAATTTTAAATACCTCTATCGCCCCCCCTCAACCTTCTACGCTCCAAAGAATAAAGACCTAACTTGTTCAACCTTTCCCTGTAACTTAGGTGCTGAAACCCAGGTAACATTCTAGTAAATCTCCTCTGTACTCTCTATTTTGTTGACATCTTTCCTATAATTTGGTGACCAGAACTGTACACAGTACTCCAAATTTGGCCTCACCAATGCCTGTTATAATTTTAACATTACATCCCAACTCATATACTCAATGCTCTGATTTATAAAGGCCAGCATACCAAAAGCTTTCTTCACCACCCTATCCACATGAGATTCCACCTTCAGGGAACTATGCACCATTATTCCTAGATCACTCTGTTCTACTGCATTCTTCAATGCCCTACTATTTACCATGTATGTCCTATTTTGATTATTCCTACCAACATGTAGCACCTCACACTTATCAGCATTACACTCCATCCGCCATCTTTCAGCCCACTCTTCTAACTGACCTAAATCTCTCTGCAAGCTTTGAAAACCTACTTCATTAGATAGATAGATAGATAGATACTTTATTCATCCCCATGGGGAAATTCAACTTTTTTTCCAATGTCCCATACACTTGTTGTAGCAAAACTAATTACATATAATACTTAACTCAGTAAAAAAAAATGATATGCATCTAAATCATTATCTCAAAAAGCATTAATAATAGCTTTTAAAAAGTTCTTAAGTCCTGGTGGTAGAATTGTAAAGCCTAATGGCATTGGGGAGTATTGACCTCTTCATCCAGTCTGAGGAGCATTGCATCGATAGTAACCTGTCGCTGAAACTGCTTCTCTGTCTCTGGATGGTGCTATGTAGAGGATGTTCAGAGTTATCTATAATTGACCGTAGCCTACTCAGCGCCCTTCGCCACCCATCTTCGTATCATCTGCATACTTACTAATCCAATGTTACTTCCTTTATAAATACACACTGGTATTTATTTACTTATTCTATATCCTTCCTCTAATTTTATGATCTTTATAAATTTATATATCATTCTTTATCTTTTTATATAATCTTGCATTCGTAAAATTATTAAATGTAGTTTTGTGTTGCATGGCACACCCAGACCAACACACCAGAGCAAATTCCTAATACATGTAAACATTTTGGGCAAATAAAGCTGACCTTTGCTAAGACATGCGGAATAGTGACTGAGAACATAACCAGAAATCAGTAAACATGATGAGACAATCTCCATTCCATGTGCCAAAGTTAACAAGTAAACAAAATAACTGAAGAAAATCTTTCTAAATTCTGTCGGGACCCAGCGTGAAACATACAATAGCAAGAATGCCAGTGAGTTGAGTTTAACTAATGAAGCTGGGATCCTGCATCTTTCTATATAATTAGTTACCAGGAAAACTCAGTCAACATAGAGCAAGAACTCTTGTTGCAATGAGATTAATGATTTGGCAAGGTCTTTCTCTAGTCATTCACTACAACAACTATCAACCTTCAAGCGAACTTCAGATATAACTTGTGCAATGATCCTTACCAGTCTGGAATTCCTTTTCATATCTTTGAGCTGGGCTGTTAAATTGTCCAGTTCCACCTGATGAACTTGTAAGTATGCACTGTCGGTATACAAGAAGTTACATTTGTTAAGAGCCACCAGAACCAAATAAGAAAAATATTTTAGAACGGCACAAACAATTATTTAACAAGAAAACTCAGTCAAAACAAAGAAAGAATTCTTGTTCCCTTCTTGTAAATAACTACTGACCATTCCATTTAATAGATCAAATAAAAAAATGTGATCATCCCTTGCTGATTTATATCCTCTTCCCCAGATTTGTTGTTGATTTCTGACAACTGGCAGGAGTTGCAAAAAAAACTCTGCAACTATTCTCAGCAGGTCTTAGGAACAACTGTGGAAATGCAAAAATAATGTTTTACACTCAGTGGCTACTTTATTAAATACCTCCTGTGCCTGATAAAGTGGCAACTGAGTGTATGTTAACAATCTTCTGCTACTGTAGCCCACCTTTTCAAAGTTTGACATGTTGTACATTCAGAGATGCTCTTCTGCACACCACTATTGTTACACATGGTTATCTTGAGTTACTCTCACCTTCCTGTTAGTCTGGCCATTCTCCCCTGACCTCTCTCAATAACAAGGCATTTTCAACCGCAGGACTGCCACTCACAAAATCCCAGGATATCAGCAATTTCTGAGATACTCAAACCACCCTGTCTAGTACCAACATTAATTCCATGGTCAAAGTCACTTAGATCACATTTCTTCCCCGTCTGAACAACGACTGAACGTCTTGACCATGTCTGCATGCTGTTATGTATTGAGTTGCTGCCAAATGATTGGCTGATTATATATTTGCACTAATGAGATGTACTGGTGTACCAACTAAAGTGGCCACTTTTTGACGAAGCTCCAGTCTGACCTACACAAATGTTGTCCTACCTGCTGAGTATTTCTAGTATTTTTTTGTTTCATCACAGATTTTTAGTATTTGCAGTATTTAAAGGTAAACAGCATGAGTTTGTGTGCAGATCTTACAAACTTAAGAGCTCTTTGATGAGGTGACGAAGAAAGTTGACAAGGGCGGGGGCAGATGTGGATTATATGGCTTCAGTAAGGCCTTTGATACGGTTCCACCTGGTAGGCTGTTCTGGAAGATTAGATCACGTGGAATCCAGAGAGTGCTGACCAACTGGACAGACAACTGACTTGACGGTAGAAAGCAGAGGGTGATTTTAGAAGGTTGCTTCTCAAACTGAGGGCCCATGGCTAGTGGTGTGTCTTAGTGCCCACTGTTTGCCACCTATATCAGCAATTTAGATGAGAATATAAAAGACACGGATAGCAAGTTCACAAAGATGCTGGAAATCCACAGCAACACACACAGAATGCTGGAGGAACAGCAGGCCAGGCAGCATCTATGGAAAAGAGTAAACAGTTGACATTCCAGGCAAAGACCCTTCATCAGGATAGCAAGCTTGCAGATGATGCTAAAATAGGTGATTATAGTGGACAATGAAAGAAGTTATCAAAATTACAAGATCTTGATCAGCTGAGTAAATGTGCTGAGGAATGGCAATTTGCATTTAATTTGGACAGGTGTGGCGAGTCATCAATGATGATGATGACAAACATGGGATGTAGCATTTGGTCAAGTCAAATACTTTCACAAAGAATGTCATGGTCCTGGAATGTGTTGCAGAACAGAAGGACATAGGGTGCAAGTACATGGTTCACTGAGAGTACTGTACAGTCACAGCCAAAAGTTATGATGAAGGTGTGCTTTGGTATGCTGGCCTTCACAAGTCAGGGCATTCAGTACAAAAGTTAGGAGATTATGATGTGTTTGTACAAGATGTCTGTCTGGATGCACTTTGGATATTGTGTTCAGTGCAAGTTGCTCTGCTATAGGAAAGAAGTTATTAAACTGGAAAGAGTACAAAACAGATTTAGAAGGATGCTGTCAGGACTTGTTATAGAGAGAGACTGAACAGATTAGGTCTTTTGCTGGAGTGTAGGAATTTGACAGTGATCTTATAGAAGTGCATAAAAATTTTGAGTGTCATAGAAAGGGTGAATGCACTCAGTCTGTTTCCCCCACAGTTTGAAAATTTAAAAACTAGACAGCACAGGCTTAAAGGTGAGAGGGGAAGGATTCAAGAGGAACACAAGGGGCAAATTTTTGTCCCTATAGGGTGGTACCCATGTTGAGTAAGCTGCTTTTTATGGGTTATTTTATTCTTTTATTTTCTTACAGACATGATCTGGTTTTTTTATTCTCTGGACATTGAGTTTTAGACAATCTTTTTTCACACATATATATATATATATATATATATATGGGATTTGTTTTTGGGTTTCTTTGTTTCATGCCTGCCTGTTAGGAGACAAATCTCAAGGTTGTATAATGTTACATACTTTAATTATAAATGTACCGGTACTTTGAACTTTGCTAGAACAAGTGGTTGAGGCAGGTACAATAATAACTTTTAAAAGATAACTTGGACAGGTACATGGATTGGGAAGGTTTAGAAAGTTACGGGCCAAATGGCACGAGTTTGGATGAGCACTTTGGTCAGCACGGACCAGTGGTCTGAAGGGTTTGTTTCCATACTGTATGTTTCAATTCTGCATTTGGCATCAAGCTGTAGGTTTGATTATGCATGCCCAAGTACTTTCTAATTCCCAAAGAATAGTGCATTTCTTCCCCAGTCATTACTGGTAACAACAGTAGAGAAGGAAACACATCTGCTTTTGCTTAAATATAAAGTCACCGTCTGACATGCAATTTTCAACCCCATTTTTCATTTAAGAAGTCATTCTAAAAGCATCTCCCTTATAAAATGGGCAAATATCAACAAATATACATCTGCGGCTTTAACTCTTAACCTAGTTTTGGAGATCATTTTGGAAAAAGATAATTAAGATTGGGATGGGATCATAGAAAGAATCAACTTATCACCAACCAATATTCAAATCCTATATTTAATCTACTATACCTTTAGTTTGTCCACCCACATTCCATCACTCACTAGAAGTGGCCAATTTGTCTACACATCTTTGGCAATGTGGGAGGAAGCCACGTAGTCAGGAGAAGGTACAAGCTCCACACAGACAGCACCAGAGGATCAGGATTGAACCCTGGTCTTCAGCAACATAAGCAGTGACTGTACCAGTTGTGCTACTGTGCCTCACACAGCACACTTATGGGGGAAAGAGAGGAATCATAAATTTGCAGCTGATAATCCACCTCTGTGTCTAATCACTCTGGGCATTATAATGCAAGATCATTAACGCAGGCTGAGGCTATTGTAAGTTGTATACTGATTAACACAGTTCCATTAATAAAGTCTCATGAAATAATTCAATACACACAAACCGCTGAAGGAACTCAGCAAGTCAGGCAGCATCTATGGAGGAGAATAAACAGTTGACATTTCAGACCGACACCATTCATCAGGAGTGAAAAGGGAGGGGGCAGAAGCCAGAACAAGAATGTGGTGGGAAGGGAAGGAGTACAAGCTGGCGGTTGATACATTAGACCAAGGAAGGGGTGTGGGCAAGTGGGATGAAGTAAGAGAAACTTAGAGATGATAGATAAAGGCTGAAGAAAGAGGAGTCTAACAGAGGAGGACAGTAGACCATGGAAGGAGAGGAGAAGGAGGTGATGTGCAGTCAAGGAGAAGGAAGGGGGTGAGAGGGTAACTAGAATGGGGAATAGTAAAAGACAGGAGGGGGGATGGGGAGAAATTACTGGAAGTTAGAGAAATAGATGTTCATACCACCAAGTTGGAGTTCACCCAGACGGAATACTGGCTGTGCACTTACAACCTACTTTCCACCTCACCTAGGCTGACATTTCACTTAAGTTTGTATCTCTACCCCCCCCCCCCACCCCGTCCCCACCTTCTTATTCAGGCTTTTGCCCCCTTTGTTCCTGGTGTTGATGAAGAGGCTCGGTCTGATACATCGCCTGCTTATTTCCCTCCACAGATGTTGCTCGACTTGCTGAGTTCCTCCAGCATTTTGTGTATGTTGCTCAATATTTCCAGCATCTGTAGAATCTCTTGTGTGTGTGAGATAATTCACACTGATAATTGAGTTATTAAAACATTAGGATTTTCTCAGTTATTCGACAGATCAATTTGTCTGGAGTCTTCAGTTTGAATCGTTAACGCAATTTCTCTTTCCAATATTTCTCCCTGACCTGCTGAGTGTTCAAAGTATATCCAGTTTCATTTCAGAAAGGGAACAAAATCAGATTTGAAACATTCAAACTACTGTATTCAGTATGCAAAATGCTATTCAATCTCACACTGAGTTTCCCCTCCAGTTATTGAATTCAAATCACCCACAAAATTACAGTTATTCTACATGAATACCACAGTGTGTAATTAAAGGACGGGCCACTTTTGCAAAACAGTGAATAGGTAAGTCTGAAAGTTTAACAAATATTTAAAGTCAGGCTCTTGGAAGCATTGTATCCACTAATTATATGGGATCGAATATCCATGCCATTATAAAGGCTATTTACAGACAGCCTCTGTACAGAGAGTGATGATATTCCTCTTCATCAAGCATCCAGTAATTAGAACCCTCAGCTATTGTTACCTCTTTTATTTTAAGTGACACAAAGTACTTCAACAACTAAACGGTGGTGATTGTTCAAAAAAATCTAAACACCCTCAAAGCAAAGATGTTATGGTGAGTCCTTAAGCTGTTACCCAGTACACTCAAATTTAAAACTCACTCCAGCTCTCTATTTTCACTGACTTTCACTTGCAGACTAATTGAAGTGCGTTAGTTTTTCAAGATTATTTGCCAGCTGTCAGCAGGTTACAGGAACAAGTGTGGGTGACTGGATTTGTTGACGTTGTAACGTGGTTAATAATTGGAAACTTTGTTCTTGCGGTGGCGAAGACACCGACACAAAGAATTTTGGAGAAAAAAAATCAAGAAAACATTTTGCCATGTCCAATTGCAACAACTGGATTAACGGCAAACCTTTTTTTTAAAAAAATGCCAAAATGTGACTTTGCTCTGTTGGATCACCAGGCATTTTGGTCTCAAAAGTGCTCTTCACCCTTCAGAAGTGAGTTTGCTGATAAATCAAACCAGGGTTTTTTTTGTTTTAAAGTCCCAAATATTTCAATTGTTATTATTGTCAGACATTTGTAGCGTTTCCCCACAACACTACACCACCACCCCACTCCATCCAACCGCAGACACAACTTACTTTAGGCCCTTTTTCAAAGCTTCGTAAACCTCATCCAGTCGTTCAGGCTGAGGGTTCTTGGGTGGAAGTGACTTGTGAGAAATGTTGAACATCTTGCTAGCTCGAGAGGGAGTCTTCCGCTGTGTTGTTGGCGTACTAAACACCTTCAGCTTTCTGCAAGACAAAGACTGAATCAATAAATGCGGTCAAAATGAGCTGAGCTGCCTTTACAAACATAACACTAACAAAATCAATGCCTTGTCAAACTGATCACTATGGCAGTAACAGTCTACATTTTCTGATCAGCAATAAAATTTGAGGGATTTAATTTCAAAAGATTTGATTTGACTACATTGGCAATAACCGTGAAGACTAGACATCGCGTGTTTTTCTATTACGACAGAAATACAACCACTGCATGTCGAAACAATAGATGAAATGCCAAGAAAGTGAGAAACACAGATGTGCGCAGTGTCTGTGTAGGAAAATGACAAGCTGAATTGAATTGTTATATGTGTGTGACACACAGGAGTGCACACCTGGTTACCCAGTCAATAAATTCCTCCCTAGTAATACACTTTCCCCACTTGTTGTTTTCCCCACTTTATCCCTTGTTCTAGCTGAAAGGTATAAATGTGAAACTTAATAACCTTATTTTTTCTTCCTTGCAAATGTCACATTTCCAGCTACAGCCATTTTTATTTTGGATTTGGTGCTTTTGTTTCCTGAGCTGTGGTTTAAATTTTCAGTTTTCATTTTACCACCAGCACCATCCTTGTTTAAGAACCTGCCATCAGCAAAGGATTCTCTTTTTTTTAAAAATATGATTTACTAGATGTGCAAAAGTAGTAAGCATTGATATCTCAGTGAAGTAAAAATACTAGAAAAAAATTTTTAATTACTGGCATTACCATTTACTGGCACATCAAAAAAAATCTGGACTCTATTTTGTTTGTTCCCTAAGCATCCACAATTAGAAATTATTATTTTTTTTAAGTTCACAGTGTAGCCAATCTTGACAACACTACTTCTGATGGAATGTTTGATAGTTGGAGGGGAAAAATGCAGGTGCAATTACAGTTTATACAGCCAAATATTCAGATTATTTTAATGTCACTTGAATGGTTTGTGCTCAGTTTCATGATGCATCTGGACACAAGTGCAGAGGGGAAACAAAATGTATGTTGTGAAAGAACAAAACCTTTTGTCAAAGATTAATTTCAGTTCAATTTATCCCCTCTCCGGAACCCCAAAGACAAAACATTGCAGACTGCGAATGAAAAGATTCAAACAATACTCAAGATAGATGATAGATAGATAGATAGATAGATACTTTATTCATCCCCATGGGGAAATTCAACTTTTTTTCCAATGTCCCATACACTTGTTGTAGCAAAACTACTTACATACAATACTTAACTCAGTAAAAAAAATATGATATGCATCTAAATCACTATCTCAGAAAGCATTAATAATAGCTTTTAAAAAGTTCTTAAGTCCTGGCAGTAGAATTGTAAAGCCTAATGGCATTGGGGAGTATTGACCTCTTCATCCTGTCTGAGGAGCATTGCATCGATAGTAACCTGTCGCTGAAACTGCTTCTCTGTCTCTGGATGGTGCTATGTAGAGGATGTTCAGAGTTATCCATAATTGACCGTAGCCTACTCAGCGCCCTTCGCTCAGCTACCGATGTTAAACTCTCCAGTACTTTGCCCACGACAGAGCCCGCCTTCCTTACCAGCTTATTAAGACGTGAGGCGTCCCTCTTCTTAATGCTTCCTCCCCAACACGCCACCACAAAGAAGAGGGTGCTCTCCACAACTGACCTATAGAACATCTTCAGCATCTCACTACAGACATTGAATGACGCCAACCTTCTTAGGAAGTACAGTCGACTCTGTGCCTTCCTGCACAAGGCATCTGTGTTGGCAGTCCAGTCTAGCTTCTCGTCTAACTGTACTCCCAGATACTTGTAGGTCTTAACCTGCTCCACACATTCTCCATTAATGATCACTGGCTCCATATGAGGCCTAGATCTCCTAAAGTCCACCACCATCTCCTTGGTCTTGGTGATATTGAGACGCAGGTAGTTTGAGTTGCACCATATCACAAAGTCCTGTATCAGTTTCCTATACTCCTCCTCCTGTCCATTCCTGACACACCCCACTATGGCCGTGTCATCAGCGAACTTCTGCACATGGCAGGACTCCGAGTTATATTGGAAGTCTGATGTGTACAGGGTGAACAGGACCGGAGAGAGTACGGTTCCCTGCGGCGCCCCTGTGCTGCTGACCACCGTGTCAGACCTACAGTCTCCCAACCGCACATACTGAGGTCTATCTGACCTCAAATCATTTCAAGAACATAGCTCTGTCCTTTGGCCTCTGGACCATAGAAAAACTCCCAAGGTACTACGAGTTTGGCATTTATTACACATTTAAGGCGAGTAGAAACATGCTGAATTATCCTTCCCCTGTGTGAACATGCACTCAGATTCACATGAAGGCTGCTGTTTTCCTCTTTCACTAGAAAAACAAGTCATTTCACAGCACAATTAAGATCAGACTTACGGAAACTCCTGAAAACAATCAGGCAGTACAAAAATGTAAAATATAGAATCAGATTTATTATCACTGGCATGTGTCATGAAATTTGTTGTTTTGCCAGAGAATTACAGTGAAATACATAAACATTACTGTAAGTTACAATAACAAATATATATAAATAGGTGGTGCAGAAAAGAAGGGCTAAATAGTTTGGTAGCATTCATGGGTTAATAGACACTTCAGAAATCTGATGGCTGAGAAGAAGGAGCTGTTCCTCAGGTAAGAATGTGTTCTCAGGCTCCCGTAACTCCTCCCTGATGGTAGTAACAACAGGGTGTGTCCTGGGTGGTGGGGGTCCTTAACGATGGATGCTGCCGTTTTCAGGATCACTTCCTTGATGGCAGGGAGCTGGCTGAGGTTCTAACCCTCGGCAGCTTTTTCCGATCCTGTGCACTGGCTCCTCCATACCAGATGGTAATGCAGCCAGTCAGAATGCTCCCCATTTCTTCTGTAGAGTCTTCAGTGACGTAACAAATCTCAAATTCCTCATGAAATACAGTCACCGGCATGCCTTCTTTGTGATTGCATTAATATGCTGGGCCCAGGATAGATCTGCAGAGATGCTGACACCCAGGAACTGAAACTATTCATCCTTTCCACAGCCGACCCTAAGATGAGGACCAGAGCGTGTTCCCTCGACTTCCCCTTGCTGAAGTCAACAATCAATTTGTTGGTCTTCCTGATTTTGAGTGCACGGTTATTGCTGCGACACCACTCAACAGCCAATCGATCTCACTCCGGTACTGTTCCTGTTCCTTCAAGTAGGAACCAGCCATTAGCTTTCCAGAAGACTGGGACAGCAGTGGCTGTGCAATTCATCGGCTCTAACATTTTAATGCTGATGATCCTTTCAGTACCTAGTTAATCAGTTTCACATTCCTGATAGCCCTGCCTATCTTTAATAAACAATTCACATTTCATGACTATAAGAACAGACTGGATTTCCTGAACTGTTCAGTCCACTCAATCACATCAATGGAAAAAAGTACAGTCAACATTTCGGGCCAAAACCCTTCAGCAGGACTGGAGGAAAAAAGGTTGAGGAGTAGATTTAAAAGATGGGAAGAGGGGAGGGAGAAACATCAGGTGATAGGCGAACCCTGGAGGGGGAAGGATGAAGTAAAGAGCTGGTAAGTTGATTGGTGAAAGAGACAGAGACTGTACTTCGACTGTACTTTTTTCCATAGATGCTGCCTGGCATGCTGAGTTCCTCCAGCATCAGCAGATTTTCTCTAGTTTATGACAAATGCACTGAAGTAGTGTTCAAGGGTTGGTTCATTGTCTGTTCAGAAATCTGATGGTGCAGGGGAAGTAGCTGTTCCTAAAATGTTGACTATGTGTCTTCAGGCTCCTGTACCTTCTCCCTGATAGCAGTAAAACAAAGAAAGCAAGTCCTAGGTGATGAAGGTCCTTAATAACGAATACCACCTTTTTAAAATGTGTTTTTTCTTTAAAGAAATAAACTCTCCCAAATAAATATGTTGCATTTCAATTGCATTTAAATAATCTAGGGCAGCTTGATGCTCTGAAAGGCACTATGGGAAAGTATAACGATTTGTTGCAAATTGTTGGCTTTCGGCTATGACACTTTCTTCCTGGAAGAGCTCACCTACTGTACAGGGAGGGGAGGGGAGGGGAGAGGTGGCCGCTGAGGAAAGGAGGAGGGGGATCCTCTAATAGCCAGAGGGCTCTGAGACAGTGGCAACAACGCCTGACATTTTAGTGTCTTCGGGCTCCTGTTGTTGGTCTAACTAGGATCAGCGGCTCAGTGCAGATCAGGGCTGTTCTGTTCTCGGAAAAAATCAGGACCATGATGGTTCAGTGCCTTAACATACAGAATCTTCAGAGCAGCATACCCCCGAAATCCTTGACTTTTCCATGTTACTCCGATCAAAATGAAATTGTTCTACTGGAATTCTGGATCAGTTGTGCAAATGTCCAAAGGCATATCCCGGATGCAAATTTCACTAACCTGAATGTTTTGTCCTTTGGTGAATTGACTCCAGCAAAAGAATGACTCCTAGTAATTCCAGTGCAGAAAATGCGGCGCGCCGGCCGCACGGACAGCGACATTGTGAACGATATCCCAGCTCAGAGCCCTGGAGAAACACAGAGTCAGTGACCAACTTCATCCCATGCACCTTCACACAGTTGAGTCAAAATGTTAATGTAATTACAATCCTTCAGTTCCTCAAAAAAAGAGAACAGAAAGCTATGGCTGATTTTATAATTGGCCACAAGAGTTTATGTATAAATTAATTAGACCCCGCACTGCAGCTTTATTGCTTGGCAGCAGAACCACACATCGTGCATTTCAGGCTTCAATTCTCTCTCATCAGTTTAATGCAGAATACATAATCAGGCCAGGAAGCAACACAGGAAGGAAGGCCGTCTTATTGCAGTACTGTACTGATGGAGAGTTTGCAGTTAACACTTTGAAATGGCAGCTCTTGCTAAGTGAGAATGCTGCTTGTTATTCGTTGTACAGTCACATTACACATTTACATTAATTTAACACAAGCTTTAAGTGCTGATGACTTACAGTACTTCAGTGCAGGTACAATGAGCTACATTAGGTACATAACCAGGCACGTTCACAGTTATGATCCAAAACCTGTCATCAAAACACGTGACAAGTCTGAATGGTCAGGTCTTGACAGCTGTTATTATACGTTACCTTTTTATATATTGCTCCTAATCAGATACAGTAAACAGCCCCAAGGTTGATACGGCCAGGGGAGGTAATGGGGACAAGCTCCCATTACCTATTAAATGCTCCCAATGGCGTACGCCTCAAGTAGTCTCTGACAACCAAGTCCAGCTCCTGGCCTTCATGTCTGGCATGGGTACTAAGCCTGGCGGAACCATTTCTGCTGACAGGAGAAGGGGCAAAGGCAGGTTATGGTGCCTTAAAGCCAGTCATTTTGGGCTGATGGGGCTTGTCAGCCGTGGTTGCAGCTCATCTAGGAGAAGGAAAACTCTGATCTAAAACCTCTACTATCTTGCGGCTGTACCCACTCATGGGGAGGGCTTCAGGAGTAAATCAGAGGGAAAAATCTGGAGCTGGAGTCCCTAAGACAGTCCTACGTTGAGTAGAATGCTGACTGGCAACTCCTGTGATGCTGCTGGTACCAAATTGCATCGGTCCCTGCCATTCCTTTGGGTTCATCAGATGTGTGGAGAGGGGGAGCTTGCTACATGGGCAACAACTTGCTCTTCATATTGTACTGGCCAGGCTTGCCTCTCTAGACAGCTAGGACACAATATCCACGGTCAACTCTGGCCAACGGAGGCCTTTTCACACACAAACAGCCTTCAATAATATGAAGTCCAAAAATTGAATTGAATTAACTTTATTTCTTACATCCTTCACACACGAGGAGTAAAAATCTTTATATTATGTCTCCATCTAAATGTGCCAAGTGCAATCATAGTAATTTATAATAACTAGAATAGTCAATGTAGTATAGAGTACACTCAAGTCAGCATGAATTCATCAGTCTGATGGCCTGGTGGAAGAAGCTGTCCTGAAGTCTGTTGGTCCTGGCTTGATGCTGTGGTACCGCTTCCCGGATGGTAGCTGCTGGAATAGATTGTGCTGGGTTGACTCGGGTCCCCAATGATCCTACGGGCCCTTTTTACACACTTATCCTTGTAAATGTCCTGAATCATGGGAAGTTCACATCTACAGATGCGCTGGGCTGCCCGCACCACTCTCTGCAGAGTCCTGCGATTAAGGGAGGTACAGTGTGATCCTCTCTCCGTACTGTCCCAACAGTGTGACCCTCTCTTTGTACTGTCCCAACAGTGTGACAGAGATGCAGCCAGTCATGATGCTCTCAATTGTACCCCAGTAGAAAGTTCTTAGGATTTGGGGGCCCACACCAAACTTCCTTAACCGTCTGTGGTGAAAGAGGTACTGTTGTGCTTTTTCCACCACACAACTGAAAGACACCCAAATGCTTATTGGACACGACAGATTAGTAAATCAGTCTAGATTTCTTAACTGGTGAGTACTTTACAGACTGGCATGGTGTATCAAATAAGGGAAACAGTAGCTGAGCACCAGAGAAACAAAACCGGGTCTACTCTGCCAATCTCCATTGAGTTTGCAAGAGTGACCCCACACTAACAGTTGTTCCAACTGATATCCTGAGAAATCAACTCCCCATCATATTCCTACCTCTCTGCCATTGCCTTCCTACACTGTTCCAGTGAAGCCCAACAACTTCCACTCAACCAGGCTTCTGCTCACAATCTCAGGTCACTGACTTCCTGACTGGGATCGGAACTGGCTAGCCCTGGTGCAAGAATGGGAGATGCTGGAGGAGCTCAGTGGGTCAGTCGGCATCTGGCAAGGGGGCAGGTTTGACAGTTCTGGTCGATTACCTTTCAGAGCTGGGGAGCATGTTGACCCAGACATTAGCTCGATTTCTCTCTCCATCGATTCTGCCTTGCTTGATGAGTGCTTCCAACATTTTCTAGTAAGCTTCAGATTTCCAGTGTCTGCACTTTACTGCTTTTCAGTCCCTTGCTGCTTTTGCTGCACCAGATTTTCCTCTCCCCACAGACGCTGCCTGACCTGCTGGACTTTTCCAGCACTCTCCTTCATTCAGGCCTCCAAGCATGGGAAGTATTCAATCTCTCTCCCCTCTAACCTGCCTCAATTTATACCTCCTACCGACGGGTTGGCTGCCACTTACAAGCTTTCTCCAGCCTCAGGTGATTCCAGTCTGTACCATCTCGGTCTTCATCCCATCACAGATTTTCTTCATTCATTCCACCCTCTTTCCCCTTCACAGAAACTTTACCCAAAAAAATGCTTATTTTCTAAATTCTCCCAGTTCTGAGCGAAGGCTGTCGACCTGAAACATTAACTCTTGTTTCTCTCTGCACAGGTTTTACACAGCTTGATGTGTATTTCCAGCCAGTTGGAGCCAGGAGTCAGGAAACCACAGAACAGTCACATCACCAATACCAGATTCTCAAAAACAACCAGCTTTACCACGGGAAGAGGTTATCAGGCAGCTAATCTGAGTAGGGACTTGGATTATCAAACCCATGCTCAATGCAAACTGAAAGAAATTAAACTTTTCCACTGATTCCTGTGGGTTTCTGGCCGACAAAAACTGAAAGTGAGGTTAGGGGCACCCACTGAAAACCTCGTACAGTAAAGAGCATCACGTAAACTAGCCACATGTCTGCTGCATTAGGTAGGGCCTGCTCTGTCTGGGGTAGAGGGTGGGGGGGGGGGGGGGATGTGTGATGCAATGGCAGAGCTGTTGCCTCAAAACTCAAGGTTCCCAGGTTCAATCACGACCTCTGGGCACATTCTCCCCCCCCCCCCCCCCCGACTACATGGATCTCTAGTGAGTGTTCTAAATTCCTCTCACGTCACAGACAGGGAACTAGCTGTAGTGACTTCGCCTTGATGTGCAAATGAGTGATAGAATGCGGTGGGATTAGATCAGAATATGAGGGAAAATAAAATGGATTCGTGTAGGATCAGCTTCAGCGTGGGGTGCCTGATAATTAATGTGGACTCTATGACCCACAGGCCCTGTTCCCATATTGTGTGACTCTACGAATCTGGGATTCCCACATTAGCCTCATTAGCTGCCTCAGAAATCACAGAATTGAAGCGGAAGCAAGTAATCCCAAGGGACTACCAAAGAAAGAATTCCTAAATTATGTTTTTATTTGAGAGCGAGAGTAATTACATCGAATTCTGTAATTTAACTTAAATATACAAATTATTAGAGACCTAACGGTGGGAGTATGTTATCTCTTGCCACAAGCACCTTTCTCACATATGTTCAGGAAGTTTGAGTCAACAGGAGATACACTTCACTTTGCTGTTATTTGAAATACGTAATTTCAGCAGTACTGGGAGAGCCCTTTCAATAGCAATAACGAAACAAGTATAGTTTTTCATTCCCACTTTAATCTTTTTTATTTTGGAACTCTCTACTCCTCTGTTCTCCAAGTCGGTGTTTCTATAAACAGAGTATCATCTAGAAAGGCCTATGGTTTGCAAATAGTCTGTCTATTATCACACATTATCAACACTGCAAAGTAGAACACAAAATATTTTTTTAAAAACTTACTTCAGTTCAGTTACACAAGACAAAATCTGGTGATATATGAAGACCAGGAGAAAAGGCTCCATTATATTTAATGCCACGATCATGGTTATAAAATAAAAATAATCTGAGCAACAGATTTCACTGACAGTCCCAAATTACTGTATATGGGATTTTTGACAATTCTACAAATGTAATGAGAACAGAAGCCTCAATGACGCAAAGCCATAAGAAATCTTCCCTTCTCAAGAGTATTAATAGCAGTGGTGTGCCCCAAGGGTTATTAGATGGTTACTATATGTGATCCACATGGAAATTTCCAATGCTTCCTGAAGCACAACAGGGCAAAGACCCAAAGAAGATATAAATGATGCAAAGTGAACTTTACATAAAGTAAACTATTTTAAATCCAAGTCCCCTTAATCTACCATTTAAGATGAAAAGTACTCTGTCTTGTCAGCAAGGGTTTTAGGTTCCAGTTGTGTACCCATGTTCAGATTATTTCTTTTGTTTCCACTCAACAAATTAACCACATAGACCCATGAGACAAGAAATGCCTGGCCTTTAAAGAGTTAATACATAGTTTATGACACATAATCCCTTTAAGGCATAAAACGCAAGTGGAAAAACGGTCTGGAAAAATAGTTAACTAATTTAAAGAACGCATTACATAAAAAGGAAAGATATGTATATAAATTAGTTATTGGATGGGGTAATACATTAGCATGAATTAACGATTAGACCACAGATGATGGGAGGCTTGAAATGATTGGGTGAGGAGGCTATGGTCATTGGGGTGTAACAGGGAATGGTGTTGTGGCTCACACTGTTCACAATCTATAATCAACCACTTGGTAAGGAAACCAAGTGCACTGCATCAAAGTTTTCTGAAGAGACAAAACCGAGTGAAGTGCAAGCTGTGAGGAAGAGGTAACTGGCTTCACTACATTGGTCGGGGGGAAAAGTTTTTTTTTTAAACTGGTGAAAGACTGAAAAATGTTGGTGTTGGATCTGGTGTCCTTGTACATGAATCACGTCAAGTTAAATGTGCAGTGCTTTTAGAACAGGTCTATCACCCAGGAACCCAATCATCCAGGCCATGTTCTCATGCTCTCTTCTCACTGCTTCCATTAGGAAGGACGCTCAGGAGCCTTAGGTTCCACACCACCAGGTTCAGGAACAGTTATTACCCCTCAACCATCAGGCTCCTGCACCAGCATGGATAACTTCACTCACCTGAACTCTGAACTGATCACTGAATACAACCTATAGACTCACTTAGGACTCTACAACTCATGCTCACAGTATTATTTTTTGGTATTTTCAAGATTTGTCTTCTTTTGCACATTGGCTGGTTGTCAGCGTTTGTGTGCAGTTTTTCATTGATTCTATTGTATTTCTTTGTTGAATGACTTCAAGAAAATGATTCTCTGGGTAGTATTTGGTGACATATAGGTACTTTAAATTTACATTGAATTTAGCATGAATAAATGACATCTAATAAAGCAGACTGAATATTTTGAAGTGTTAACTAAAGTAGCAGAGAAGGGGAATTGTCATGGATATTATTTCTACGGTACTCCAGAAGGTATTTGAAAATGTTTCTTAGTAAAGAGGCTGTCAACTGAAGTTAAAGTTGATTGAGCCAGAAAAGAATTATTGAGCTGGCTGAGAAAATGTCTAAGCTGCCAAAGGCAAGTCAGCAGTGGTAATGGCCACTTAAACAAATTGAGAGGACTTAATAAGTGATCATCTGCGTGGAACCATAACCGCTCATCAACCACTGACATGATGGGACAGCAGGGAAGGTATTCAAGTCCGCCAATGATGCAAAGTGTAACGCAGTACTTATACTGCACACTTGAAGGAAGGATCAAATTACATGAATATTAATAAATTAAGTGATTGGCAAATCCTTTGCAAATAGGCCTTAGTACAAGCAGAGGTTAAGTACCTGTACATTGAAAGCAAATAGGATGGGACCTTCAGAAGAGGCTGAAGAATGCTGGTCTCTGCATTGTGAGTTTGGAAGACAAGCATGTAGGAGTGTTTCAACCACTATACATACATATCTTGCCTGAACAAGATCACCACAGATACATAAGAAGACGTATTCCCCAAGGATGCAACACAAATTCACTATAACAGGGCTCCAAGAGTTAAATTATTAAGAAATATTACAACAACAAATAATCCTGTATTCAGTAGAACTTAAATGACGAAGGGGTCATTTGACTGAGGGTTTTCTGCAGAACTCACAAAGAATTGATAGGGTGGACAGAAATTTTCTACAGTTTAAGGTTGCAGGATCTGAGGACAAAATCATTAAACTGGGGTCAAGCTATTCAACACAAAAGACAGGAAACATATCTTCAGGAAAGCAGATATTAGTAAGTATGGAATTCTCTCCCAATACAGAACAGTGGAAGTTACATCTTTTAAAATTGATGGACCGTCTTTGCTGGTTAAGAGTATTAAGGAACATCAAGCCATGACAAATGTATCATTCACTAAACCAAAAGAGATCATTCATCCTTTCAATGAATGAAAAGGAGAGAATGAGATAGAAATTGGTTACATAAAAAAATCTCACATCATGAGTTTTTGTTATCAAAACGGTGGATGTGGTCTGCACTGGAGTTCCCCAAAAGTCAGCACTAGGTCTGCCTTTTTACTCAGTATCTATTGGTAAATTCAGAATTTAGGTGTTTAGGGCAAAATCTCTAAATTTCAAAACCAGAATGTGAGACAAATTGTAAGGTAGATAAGAGCAGATTTCAGGAAGAAACAGTCTTGCTGGTGAAAACATGGCAATTAAACTGATGGAATTTGATAGGAGGAATGAGAAGAAGCAATATAAACCAGTGAGCACAATTCTATATGACGACATCGACTGATGATGATGATGATGATGACGATGACGATGTCGACTCAGGCCTGAGAGGCCAGCGTTGGTCATTTTCATGCCTTACAAAGCGCGGAACAAAAGACTGTGTGGTGTGCCACTCCTCACACAGACATTTTGCAGTATTTTTCTTTATTTTACGAGTTCGAGTTGCGAGCTCAACACTCAACCTGGTACAGATGGAAAGCGTACTCAGGAACAGCCCGATTGGATTTGAACCCGGGAACCTCCGTTCTGGAGTCCGGTGCTGATGTCACTGTGCCACCTATAAGATATACAAGGACAGAGGGATTTGGAGGTATACATGCATAGATCAGAGAAGTAGCCAAGCAGTTTAAGGAAAAGGGTTCAAGTTTTAGAAAGAGATGCAATGTTGGAGCAAGCAAGATATTCTGAGTCTTTGTAAACTCTGAACTACAGAACATGTTCACTACTGCGCACCACATTTTCACAAAGATAGAAAAACTACAGGGAGGATACAGAAGATGTTATCAAAACAATTATTGGGATTAGAAGGTTAAGTGCACTGGTAAATTGGAAAAAAGACGTTGAAAGGGATACGAAAAGGATTTGTAAAACCCTTGGAAGTCTAGACATGATAGAAACAGAGAAAGCATTCCCAGAGACAGAAAGAGAGAAACCATTCCCAAAGACAGAAGGAAAGAAAGCATTCCCAGAGACAGAAAGAGAGAAAGCATTCCCAGAGACAGAAAGAGAGAAAGCATTCCCGAAGACAGAAGGAGAGAAAGCATTCCCGAAGACAGAAGGAGAGAAAGCATTCCCGAAGACAGAAAGAGAGAAAGCATTCCCACAGACAGAAGGAGAGAAACCATTCCCACAGACAGAAAGAGAGAAACCATTCCCACAGACAGAAAGAGAGAAAGCATTCCCAGAGACAGAAGGAGAGAAACTATTCCAAAGATGGTAGGAGACAAACTATTCCCAAAGATGGAAGGATCAATAACAAGGGGACATAGACCATTCCTCCTAGATTTGATGGAAGTCCATCAACCCAAACACTAACTTTATTTCTCTCTCCATTGATGCTGCCTGAACTGCTGTGCGTTTCCAGCAGTTTCTTTTTACAGCATCTGCAGTTTTTGTCTGCTTTTAGAACAAAGGTGATTGGCATAAGAACCAACACCAACATGAGGAAAAAATTAACACAGTATGTGATTAATGTCTGGAATGCACTGCCAGGAGTAATATTTCATTAATATTTGAAAGGTAAGAATTTACAGTGCTGCGGCAGAGGACAAGGTAGTGACACTAAACAGACTGCACTTACATACAATCAGCATAGACTTAACAGGCTATACAGCCATCTACTACGTTATAACCACTATGTACAGCGTTAAGGGATTGAATAGCCTACATCTTTCCACTATTTTACATCGTCTTAAAAGGGAGCCACCTTCATTCACATCTGTTCGTATTTGCTGTGTAAAGCTAGATGGTTACGTTCTCACACACAAGCCATATACTTCTTTCTAAGGATTACCAATATGCAGTAAAAATCAAACAGACCCATCATGTAAGTAAAGAATGTACATCAGGATAGGAGCAAAGTAAAGGAACACCCAGTGCCAAGCAATCAACTTGTGATTCACACTGAATGGAACTCAAAGTCAGAGTAACCCCTACACACAGATGAAACCCAAAACATAAACCTTCAAAAACTAAGCTGGAAAATATTCAAAATATTCAACTAGGGAGTTGTCCGGAGTGAACTCGTAACTCACTTTAGGAATAAATTACAGATCTCTTAGCCCACCAATCTTTCATATGAACAGTCATCGAGAGTTCAGCAGCATTCAGGCCTCTGTGGAACCATTTTATGATTAAATGCTAAAGCAATATTTTATACTCAAATTAATACAGCTCTCATGTTAGCTCCTTACTATAGTACAAGATAGAAGGCAGGCGATTGTACTATTCCTTGCAATGCCCACAGACTTCAGTCTTTGCTCTTTTCCACACAGGAACAGTCACAGAGACAGGCTCACTCCGAACAGTTGAGAAGGTGAGTCGTTTCAAGTTCCTCAGTATACGCACCACCGAAGATCTCACCTGGACTGTACATATCAGCTATGTGGCAAAAAAAAAAGCACAACAGCATTTCCTCTACCTCAGGTGACTGAAATAGTTCAGCATGAGCCCCCAAATCCCCAAGACCTTCTGCAGGGGCACCATCGAGAGCATCCTGACTGGCTGTATCACCACCAGGTATGGGAACTGCACCAACTTTGATCGCTGGGCACTGCAGAGTGGTACAAACAGTCCAGCACATCCATGGATGTGAACTTCTCTTCACTGAAGTCATTTACAGCAGCAGGTGCATAAAGGAGGCCTGGAAGATCATCGGAGACACCAGTCACCCCAACCAGAAACTGTTTCAGCTGCTTCTGTCTAACAAACAGTACTGCAGCATTAAAGCCAGGACCAACAGGCGATGGACAGCTTCTTTCCACAAGCATTACACATAAATTCTCATGTATGTACATTACGACAGGCTCATAACGCAAAGATTTTTACTCCCTCACGTTGTGGGATGGATGTAAGATTTAAATAAATTCCAATTCATCCTATCTACCCCCAGAGAATGAAGGAGCAGCCCATGGCCAGTTGAGAATCTAAACCAATGGTCCTTGGCAAGATTAAGCTGGTCGATGGCATACTTTGGACGGTTAGCGGCTTGTACAGTGGAGTACAGAAGGAGCCTAGAGTTCCTAAAAGTTTCCTTCGGCATCTAAGAAAATTGCAACAAAGGGTTGTGCAGTAGCACGGCCAGTGGGGTGTTGCCTCACAACTTCTAGTGACCCAGGTTCAATCCTTTGCTGTTTGTGTGGAATTTGCATGTTCTCTTTGTAACCATGTGTTTCAACTAGGTAGTCTACACCTCAATGACAGGCAGGCTGGTAGGTTAATTGCCCACTGTAAATTGCCCTTTTGTGGTAGAATTGGCATTGATGAACATATGGGGAGAATAAAAATAGAGATTACTGAATGCTTAGTGTAAATGATAGCTTGCAAGGATAGGGTGAGCTGAAGGGCCTGTTACACATCTATATGACAGACAATGGCCATGAAGCTAGCAGCAATTCAGTCTGTGACAGTGGCTCTTCAAAGCAAAATCTGTACAACCCAAAATAATTAATGAAATCATAACACCAACTCGGGCTTTTATAGGAAATAGCTACTTTTGGGCCTACACCTGCTCACCATATATAATAAATACAAGATAAATACCATCCACTCAACTTCACACCTTACACAGTGGTAGGTAGGTTAAGTAGAGAAGAAATTGACTGCAACAAACAAAAACCAAATATAACTGAGGTGGTAAATGGAATATAATCAACCCTTGGAATTTTAAAAGGATTAAACAGAATTCTTCAAAAGCCAGATGCAAGTGCAGAGACTTGAAGGTCCACGTGCATATATCATTGCTAGTCATGTTGAAATACAAATGCTAAGGTACTCTGCTGCATTTGACATCTAGGACAAGTGCAATAAAGATTTGAGAATCCAGCAGCTTTGAGACTTCGTATCTAATGGACTGGAAAATGTTCCAGACTACTTAATGTTATTCCTGTTATTACTACAGAACACTTTTCCCCCGCATTTTTAATATGTTACACAGAGGCATAATAAATTTTCCTCTGTACCCCCTGAATTTAAAAGGAGCATGGGAAACAGAGTCTCAGTGAATCCCAGATGTCAAACCATCTGGGTTTTTAGCAACTGGATAATGGATTACCAGACTTCTGGTTACTTAAAAAAAAGAGGCAGCAATTACACTTCACTGTTAGACCTCTCTGAAGCAGTTCTGTCCTCCACACATCAGTGAAGGCCTACGACAGCACAGTTTTACCAAAACGATGCCTGGATTCCAAAGATTAAGTTACCAAGAGAGATTATGCACACAGGTTCCTATTCCCAGCAAGGCTTCAGGATTCGATCAGAGTTTCCAAGATATTAAGGGAAGGTAGTAAGGCAAAACAATACTTGCTGGAGTCTAAGAATGAGTGCAGGTATGAGTTTTGAGGCATCCCTTTCAAGACATTGAGAAAACTACTTTATGCTAAGTTTAGTAGAGATTTAGACTTAGACTTAGATCTTAGACTTAGATTTAGACTTCACAATTGACTCTACACCAATTGCTGTTTGTCATTTTAACTGGGAAGAGAGTGATAGATTTTTGTAAACCAAAAGGTGTTCAATAACTACAGGACATCATGAACGAGATAATAGGACATTATTATTTTGTTATATTCCCTTGCAACACAAAAAGGAAATCATTTGGCCCATCGATATACAGGCTCTCAGAGAAATCACATCAGCCTCATTCCCCACTAACTGCCTGTAGTCCATTCCCTCATGAGTGCCCGTTAATACTGCCTCTCACCAATTTTCCTACCACCCACCTTCACAATAGATCATTTACAGCAGCCAACTAAGCCAGTAGCAATTCATTTTGCATTGTGGGAGGAAAGGCCTAAACAGAGTGGATATTGAGAAGATGTTTCCCATAATGGGGGAGTCCAGGGGCAGAGGGCATAGCCTCAGAGTAAAAGGATGTCCCTTTAGAATAGAGATGAGGGGGAATTTCTTTAGCCAGTGGGTGAATCTGTGTAAGTCAGTGCACAGATGGCTGTGGAGACCAAGTTATTGGGTATATTTAAAGCGGAGGCTGATAAGTTCTTGATTAGTAAGGGTGCCAAAGGTTACAAGGAGAAGGCAAGAGAATGGGGTTGACAGGGATAATAAATCAGCCATGATGGAATGGTGCAGCAGACCTGATGGGCTGAATGGCTTAATTCTGCTCCTATGTGTTATGGTTTTATGGAATGGAAGCCTCTGGGGAAACTCAAGCTGTCACAGGGAGAAGTGCAGACTACATACAGACAGCCCAAGAAGTCAGAATCACTGGAACCCACAGAAGGCTACACAACCAACAAATCCAATGTACCACCCCAAAAATCTGACTAACTTCATCAATAATTCATAAGGTTGCTGAGGACAAGATAAAGGACAGTCTGGTTTTTACATCCAGGAACAAAAAGCCTACATATCATGATGCTGGAGTCTGTGTAGAATGAACAGTTGCAGACAATGATTTTCTCAATATTAGTTACCTTTGGATATCTTAGCAAAGCCTTAGAAAATCCAAAAAATGAGTAATTCGAGCATATGAGCCAAAACTAACCTCTTCCAAAGTATTACCACTCCTATACATCAGCTCAAACTTTACATCACTCTACTTTCCACGATGACAAAAAATTAAAATAAAAACAAAAATCTGTACATATTTTAACTCCAAGTCCCTTCACATCTATTTCTTTAATAGTTATGTTTAAAAAGTCACAAATCACTGCAGCCCATTATGGAATGCTGCCCAAATGGAAAGCTTAATATTCTCCACTAAATACATCAATACAACAAGAATCCAGTCAGAAAGGAGTCTGAAAAGACCAACACTAACATAGATTTTTTGATGATATCTAAAATTGATCATTTTTGATCTCATCTTTTTAAAATGAACCACATTTTGTGGAAAAGCTCCCCTGAAAGGAGATGTAAGCATCAATAACTATGAAGCATGTTGATACCAACTGTCCAGAAGATGGAACCAAGGTTTCCACTTCCACCATTAGAATCTGCATTACTCTTGGGTTTTACCTTTGGGTTTGAATGCATCCCAGGAAACTGAAAGAAATGGCAGAGGTTATAGCAGAGGCTTTGGTGGTAATTTACCGAAATTCTCTGGACTCTGGGCAGGTCCTAGCAGATTTGAAGAAGGTGAATGTCACGTCACTGTTCAAAACAGTATGTAGGCAAAAGGCAGGTAACTATAGGCCAGTTAATTTAACATCTGTAGTTGGGAAAACGCTTGAAGCTATCATTAAAGAAGAAATAGCGAGGCATCTGGAAATAAATGGATCCATCATGCAGACATAGCATGGATTCAGCAAAGACAGGTTCTGTTCGACAAACTTACTGGAATTCTTTGTGGATATAACAAGCATAGTGGATAGAGGGAACACAAGGACGTTATTTACTTGGATTTCCAAAAGGCGTTTGATAAGGTGCTACATAAAAGAATTATCCATAAGATATGGATGCATAGAGTTCAGGGTGATGTATTAGCATGGACAGAGGATTAGTTAACTAATAGAAAGCAGAGCGTTGGGATACATGGGTGTTTCTCTGGTTGGCAATCAGTGGTGAGCGGTGTGCCGCAGGGATCGGTGCTAAGCCTGCCACTGTTCACAAAATACATTAACGATCTGGAAGAGGGGCTGTGAGGAGCGTACCTAAGTTTACTGATGACACTAACTTGAGTGGAAAAGCAAATTGTGCAGAGGATACGGAGAGTCTGCAGAGAGATATAGATAGGTTACGTGAATGGGCAAGGGTCTGGCAGATGGAGTACAATGTTGGTAAATGCGAGGTCGATAACTTTGGAAGGAAAAATTGAAAGAGCAGATTATTATTTAAATAGTAAAAGATTGCAGCATGCTGCTGTGCAGAAGGACTTGGGAGTGTTTGTGCATGAATTACAAAAGGTTGGTTTGCAGGTGCAGCAGGCTATCAAGAAGGCAAATGGAATGTTGGCCTTCATTGCTAGAGGGATTGAATTTTTTTTTAATTGATTTTTTTTTAATGCATTTTCTACAACACTACAAATTTTAAAAAACCCAAAACAAAGTAGAAAATTAATACAGTGCAAAATAAACATACAATAATAATATAATACAAAAAAGATAATTGAGAAAGCACCCAAATTGAAGTCATGTAAAGTTAGTATCCTCCCGAAGCCCCACAACAACAAAAAACTCCAGACCAACCACGACAAAATGTAGAGAATATAAATCAGGACATTCAAACCCCCAAAACTGTAAATACTCTTGAAAACAGAAGATAATAATGCCTACTACCAAAAAAAAGAGCTGAAAGCAAGGGACTGAAAAAAAAACTTAATTAAGAGGAAGGTTATGAAAATACTCAATAAAAGACGGATTGAATTTAAGAGCAGGGAGGTTACGCTGCAACAGTATAGGGTACTGGTGAGGCCGCATCTGGAATTTGCAAGCAGTTCTGGTCTCCTTACTTGAGGAAGGATTTGAAGGTGGTGCAGAGGAGGTTCACCAGGTTGATTCCAGAGATGAGGGGTGTAGACTATGAGGAGAGATTGAGTCACCTGGGACTGTACTCGCTGGAATTCAGAAGGATGAGAGGAGATCTTATAGAAATATATAAAATTATGAAAGGGATAGATAAGATAGAGGCAGGAAAGTTGTTTCCACTGGGAGGTGAGACTAGAACTACAGGACATAGCCTCAAGATTTGAGAGAATAAATTTAGGATGGAGATGGGGAGGAACTACGAGGGGTGACTGATAAGTTCATGGCTTAAGGTAGAAGGAGTAAACTTTAGAAAACCTAGCACATTTATTTTTCAACATAGTCCCCTCCTACATGTACACACTTAGTCCTGCGGTCGTGGAGCATACGGATCCCTTCTTTGTAGAAGTGGTCCACAGCAGGGGTGATTGATAAGTTCATGGCCTAAGGTAGAAGGAGATGAGTTATTAACTTCAAACTTTCTGCATTATCACTCAAAGAATTGATCTGCACGTGCATGTAATGAGAGCGTCTTGTACCCAGGTGGTCCCCAGCAGGGGCGATTGATAATTTTGTGGCCTAAGGTAGAGGGAGATAAGTTATACAGCTCTCGTTACATGCACATGCAGTTCAACTCTTTGAGTGAAAATGCAGAAAGTTTGAAGTTAATAACTCATCTCCTTCTGCTGTAAGCCACAAACTTATCAAGCACCCCTGCTGTGGACTTCTGGAGCTCCAAGATGCCAACTTCTACAAAGAAGGGAATCGTATGCTCTATGACCCTGGACTAAGTGTGTAAATGTAGGAAAAATAAATGTGCTAGGTTTTCTAAAATTGACGCTGTCTACCTTGGGCCACGAACTTATCAATCACCCCTCATACTTCCCCAAAGAGTGGTGAACCTGTTGCATTCTCTGCCCAATGAAGCAGTGGAGGCTATCTCAGTAAAGATATTTAAGACAAGGTTGGATAGATTTTTGCATAGTAAGGGAATTAAGGGTTATGAGGAAAAGGCAGGTAGATCGAGATGAGCGCAAAGTCAATTCAGCCAAGAACTTATTGAATGGCAGAGCACACTCAACGGGCCAGATGGCCTAGTCCTGCTCCTATTTCTTATGTTCTTAGGTACATAACCACAGCATGAATTAGAGTAACTGCTTTGAGCACAGTAAACAGTAACATCAGTTTTAGACACGTACTCAGGATCGGGGTGATACATTTCCTTTTCTTTTTAAATCTTTTTATTAATTTTAAGAAAAACATAAGTGAAATATGAATACAAAACATTTGAGAGTACATAATTAATAGTTTAAATAGACAATCAGATATATAATAATCAATATATAAGGCCTCCCAAACTCATAGTATTAATGTAAAAGAATCGAAAAAGAGGGGGAAAAAACCCAAAAAAAGAAAAAAAAACTAAAAAAAACTTTTTTAAAAACTAACCAACATGGGCCATTGCATAATGTTAAATACATACAGTAGTGCTGATAACTCCGAACCTCCATCCAAATAATTAAGGATAATAAAAGTAAGGTTTAGGATCAGACCATTTAACTCATATGAAAATGTTGAATAAATGGTCTCCAAGTTTCCTCAAATTTAACTGAAGAATCAAAAACCACGCTTCTAATTTTTTCTAAACTCAAACAAGAGATAGTTTGAGAAAACCACTGAAATACAGTTAATTTCTTTCCAATTCAGTAAAATAGATCTTCTAGCCATTAATGTAACAAATGCAATCATTCGTTGAGATGAAGCGGATAGACAATTATTATCTATCATTGGTAAACTGAAAATTGCAGTAAAAGGATGCGGTTGGAAATTGATATTTAAAACTCTTGAAATAATATTAAAAATATCTTTCCAATAATTTTGTAAACAAGGACAAGACCAGAACATATGAGTCAATGAAGCAACATCAGAATGACATCTGTCACAGGTTGAATTAACATAAGAATAAAATCGAGCAAGTTTATTTTTAGACATGTGAGCTCTATGTACAACCTTAAATTGTATTAGAGCATGTTTAGCACAGATAGAGGATGAATTTACCAATGATAAAAAATTTTCCCCATTGCTCAGTAGATATAGGACAATGCAATTCTTCTTGCCATTCCTTCTTAATTTTTTCTGATACATCTGGCTGTACACTCATAATCATATTATAAATGATAGCTACTAAACCCTTTTGACAAGGATTGAGGGCTAAAATTCTTTCTGTAATGTCCAATGGACATTCTTTCAAAAAAGACTTTAATTCATTATACAAGAAATTTCTGACTTGCAAATATCTAAAAAAATGGGTTTTAGGTAAATTATATTTATTAGATAGCTGTTCAAAGGACATAATGTTATCAACCAAAAACAGATCACGAAAACATGTTATACCTTTTGTTTTCCATAAAAGAAAAGCTTGATCTATAGATGAAGGCCGAAAGAAGTAGTTAGATATTATAGGACATGACAGCATAAACTCATTCAAGCCAAAAAATTTATGAAATTGAAACCAAATTCATAATGTATATTTGACTATGGGATTAGTTATCTGTTTATTCATTTTGAATAAGGAAAAAGGAAGTGAAGATCCTAAGATTGAAATCAGTGAAAAATTTTGCACAGATTTACATTCCAAATTTACCCATTGTGGGCAAGCAGCTATAGTCGATTCTTGTGTCCAGAATATTAAATACCGTATATTAACTGCCCAGTAGTAAAATCTTAAGTTTGGTAGATAGATAGATAGATAGATAGATAGATAGATAGATAGATAGATACTTTATTCATCCCCATGGGGAAATTCAACTTTTTTTCCAATGTCCCATACACTTGTTGTAGCAAAACTAATTACATACAATACTTAACTCAGTAAAAAATATGATATGCATCTAAATCACTATCTCAAAAAGCATTAATAATAGCTTTTTAATAATAGGTAGAGCCAAGCCGCCCTCCTTCTTAGGCTTCTGTAAATATTTTTTGCCTAGTCTAGGATTTTTGTTCTGCCACAAATAAGAAGATATTTTAGAGTCAACAATATCAAAAAAAGATTTAGGAATAAAAATTGGTAATGCTTGAAATAAATATAGAAATTTAGGTAGTATCATCATCTTAATAGCATTAACTCTGCCTACCAATGACAAAGATAGTGGAGACCACCTAATAGCAAATTGCTTAATTTGGTCAATTAAAGGTAGAAAATTAATTTTAAATAAATCTTTATGTTTTTTAGTAATTTTAATACCTAAATAAGTAAAATAATCTGTAACAATTCTATATGGTAAATGATTATAAATTGGAACATGCATATTTAATGGAAATAGTTCACTCTTATTAAAATTCAATTTATAACCAGAAAAGTTGCTAAATTGAGCGAGCAAAGAAAAAATAGCAGGAATAGATCTTTCAGGGTCAGATATATATAATAACAAATCATCCGCATATAATACCTTATACGTCGTCTCCCCACGGGTAATACCGAGAATATTGGGTGATTCACGAATAGCTATAGCCAAGGGTTCTAAAGCAATGTCAAATAGTAAAGGACTTAAAGGACAAAGGGTGATGTATTTCCAATGCAGCTCAGATGGCTGAAGGTGGCAAGCGAAAGGGCAGTAAATAAGTTGTGGCTTTTGTTACACCACATATATCAGAATCAGGTTTAATATCACCAGCATATGTCATAAAATTTGTTAACTTAATAGCAGCGATAGAATGCAATATAAGAAAATATAGAAAGAAAAATATATTACAGTAAATATATATTAAGTAGATAAATTAAAAATAGTGCAAAAACAGAAATAATAAAAGTGAGGTAGTGTTCATAGGTTCAATGTCCATTTAGGAATCGGACAGCAGAGGGGAAGAAGCTGTTCCTGAATCAGAGTGTGTGCCTTCAGGCTTCTGTATCTCCTTCCTGACAGTAACAACGCAAATAAGGCATGTCCAGGGAGTCCTTCACGACAGACCCCACCTTTCTAAGACACCACTCCTTGAAGATGTCTTGGATACTATCGGGGGTTAGTACCCAAGATAGAGCTGACTTTTTTTACACCCTTCTGTAGCTTCTTTTGATCCTGTACAGTAGCCCCCTCCCCTGTACCAGACAATGATGCAGCCTGTCAGAATGCTCCCCACAGTACATATATAGAAGTTTTCAAGTGTCTTCAGGTGATAAACCAAATCTCCTCAAACTCCTAATGAAATATAGCCACGATCTTCCTTTGTAGCTATACTGCTATCTTGAAAACAAGTTAGATCCTCAAAGATCTTGACTCCCAGGAACTTGAAATAATATTATTAGCAATTCTTGCAAAAGCTTAAGCAGGAATTCCCAAACTGGGGTCCATGGACCCCTTGGTTAATGGTAGGAGTCTATGGCATAAAAAAAGATTGTGAACCACTGGCTTAAGGACTCTCTGCTCTTCAACTTCAATAACAACGGAAAAAACAATTAATGAATTTCAAAACTAATAGAACTAGTTACTGACCTGCCACAGTTCAAACTCTGTATTTTATGCTGACATAAGAGACCTCAGAAAGAAAACACAACACTGTAATCTTAAATTGCACAAGAAACTTCCATTACCTATCAACCAGTGATAAAACCATATTTCAAGTCAAAGGTAACTATAACATAAATGAATCTTCAAAATCCCACATCTTGCTTACTCAGTTACTCAGGCGAGTTTGGATCTCTCTTCAGGCAGAAAGCACAGATGACAGTCAGTACCTTGACCAAAAGGTTTTACAGTGGGGTGTAGTCTTTTAAGAAAAGCAGCCTCCAACTTGCTGCAATCAGTTTTTGTGTGAGAATTTACAGCTGCCATCACTTAAATAAAAACATCATCCCTTCCTCTATCTCCCCTCTGAAACAAACTCACTTCAGCCTCTGACCTCCTGCCAATCCAGTGACGTTGTAAGCATCTGTGATAGTAACTAACTGGTACCGACCGGCAGCCTCTGGAATCCTCTTGTCCACTCGCCTGTGGAGGTTGTGCCTTTCTGTCACTGTTACAATGACATGTTACACATTACACATGTTACTGTGGTGTGTATGGAAACATGAGATGACATCAACACAAACATATCCAACACAGCTTGGCAAGGAACTCTTGCTGCACTGAATACCCTTTGTGGATTCCTACAGAAGCAGAGCTTTATTTTCAGAGAAAAGGATAAAGAGCAACTTTGGAGAATTGACAGAGACAGAAGCAAGTCAAACTTCACAACGCAATGTGAATTAACTGAAGTGATTCATTGCACTTGTGCAGGGGTAGATTATGAACAAGTACTCTCCAAAGTATGGTGATAATTTCACTCAGTCATCTCATGATCCTGTTGACTTTTGGACAGTGAAAACCGACTGCTGTGAAAGAACCCAGCCCACCATGCAGAAACCTGGCTTCACTCTCACGACTACACAAATCCCTTTGGAGTCCTCACAAAGCTTTCACCAAATTATTTTTATTACCAGGAGACATCTTGGGAGGAGGGTCAAAGAGGGCGAAAGAATACTGTTACTGTCAGGAGCGGATTTGCTGGAATTCAATGCCATAATACAGCTTACATGCCTAACCTAAAGATGAACCTACATTCACTAAAGATGAACACCGAGTCTATTTTTGTTTGTCAAGCAGCAATAACGTGCTAATTTCAGTATTTCTGGAATCAAAAGAGAAATCAAATATAAAACTTGACCAAGGTTTGTTACCTAGACTTGCTAGGCTACCTATCAAAACCTGCCTTCCTGTGAATGCTATTCCATTATTGCGAGGGCAACCAATCAAAGATCCCCTCTGTTGAAGCTAGTTCAACATAACCAAACGACACAGACATTGGGCCGAATCACCCAATTCTGCTCCCTTGAGCCAGGTCCAGTATTCCATCATAGTTGATTTATTATCTCTTTTCAACCCTACTCTCCAGCCTTCTTTGCGTAATCACTGACACCCTGACTAATCAAGAACCTATCAACCTCTGCTTTATTAACTTAGCCTCCATTGCCTTCTGTGGCAGTGAATTCCAAAGATTCATCACCCTCTGGCTAAAGAAATTCCGCCCCATCTTTGTTCTATTCCGAGGCTGTGGCCTCCAGTCCTAGACTCCACCACTATAGGAAATATGCTCGCCACGTTCACTCTATCTAGGCCTTTCAATATCCAATAGGTTTCACTGAGATTCCCCTTCATTCTTCTGAACTCTGGTGGACACAGACCCAGAGCCATCAAGTGCTCCTCATATGTTGATCCCTTCATCCTAGCAATCATTCTTGTGAACTTCCTCTCTAATGCCAGCAGATCCTCCCTTAGATATAAGGCCCAAAAACTGCTCACAGTTCTCCAGGTGTGGTCTAACTAACGCCTTATAAAGAGTCAACATTGACCTCCTTGCTTTATATTCTAGAACTCTTGAAATGAATGCCAATATTGCATTTGCCTTTCTTAGCGCCGACTCAACCTGCAAGTTAACCTTTATGGAATCCTGCACGAATACTCCCAAATACCTCTGCCCTTCTTATTTCTGAATGTTCTCCCTGTTCAGAGAATAGTCTATGCTTTTAGTCCACACCTTTATTACTTCTACCAACGAGCATGACCATATACTTCCCTACATTGAATTCCATCTGCCGCTTGTTTGCCAGTTCTCCCAATCTGTCCAAGTCCTCCTGCAGACTCTCTGCTTCCTCAAAATTACCTGCCCTCCACCTATCACCATATAGTCTGCAAAACTGACCACAAAACTATCAATTCCATTATCCAAATCACTGACATATAATGTGAAAAGAAGCTGTCCCAACACCAACCCCTGCGGGCACACCATCAGCCACTGGCAGCAAACCAGAAATGGCCTCCTTTATTCCCACTCTTTGCCTCCTGCCAGTCAGCCAGTCAATATTCTATCCATGCCATTACCTTTCCTGAAATTGTTTGACTGTCCTAACTGCATGGAGATCACTCACAGCCAAGGCAGGCAAAGTCTTGCCTCCAGAAAGATGGACACACAAAAGTCTGTGGATACTGAAATCTGGAGCAAAAAAAAATAAGCTGCTGGATGAAATCAATGGGTCAGGCAGCTTCTGTGATGTGAAATGGACAGTTGACAATTCAGGTTGAGACCTTTAATCAGCTAAAATTACAGACAGCAATTGATCCGGTGTACCTTTCAGGATGTTGCAATGAGGCTTTGCAGCCAACAAAGTTGTTGTTGTGCCACCCCTTTAATATTAGAAACGCAACAGTAAATCTTCACACAGATGTTTCCAAGAAGAATATTGTAAAATTGGCCAGATAATCTGTGCTCAGTGATCACTGTTAACAGATTAGGGCATCACCCCACCTGGAAGATTTCGTCCAAGATACCCGAAAATCTAGATCTTGTTTCCCTCATCTGGAAAGAAGAGGATCGCAGACAATGGTGACCATGTTCAATATGGATTCTGTCCATCAAAAGATAGAAGGGGTATGGTCTTCACCACATAATAATTTCAATAAAGATGTAGAAAACAGAATAAACCACTGTACCCGATCTTTCTCAACCTGTCAAAAGCCTCATCCTCCATCAAAAAAGCAGGATTATTGAGAATTCTTCTGAAGTTTAGTCACCTTAGAAATTCTTCTCTACCTACAGTATATGATGAGAGATAAATTGTGATCTGAACTAACAGGTACACACAGATCCAATTTCATTGCAGGCTGCATCACCATACTATGTCTTGTCCTGATCTTCTCTCCAATACTGCAGCTTGCCTCAAACAAATATCCCACTGAAGTGGAGTTAATCTCCAGGATGAACAAGAAACCATTCAGCCTTTGTTAGCTCCAGTCTAAAGATCACCTTAACCTTTGTAAGCAATTACAGTCGATGCTGCAGTCCTTGCACAAAACTCTAAATCATCAATAACTCCTTTGCCAAGGTGTAAAAGAGAATGGACCTTGCACCAAGAATCCTGAAGACCTCCCACTGCATAACAGCTCCTCTCCTGAAAGCCAACACTCACAGCGAGATCCTGGATGACGGGCATTACTCTATAATCTGGGAGTTTTCCCTTTCAATGAAGGCAGTCACCTTCGGTACACCAACGCAGTGACCCACCATCTCTCTTGCTTCAAAGACACGGATGCCTATAGCAGTCACCTTCACAAATTTCAAATCCATGGATAGAATGCGCAGATTTCCGTATCAATGCCCTCTCCCAGGACAACACTCCCACCCACACTCATACAGCTCAAATTCACTCGACTTCATCCTCAAAATCCCAAACAAACACTCTACTCCAAGCTCAGTTCCAGGAGGACAGGAGAAGTTTTGCCAGATGTTCCCAAATTTTTCTTGGAAAATAAATGTAACCTTCTGACCAACTCATGGAAATCCTGGCCACAACTATTGAAAGTTATGTAACTGAATCCAGAAGGGACTAAGCACCTTGAATCTTTACTACTAGTGCAAGCAAAGGCTACGAACATCGCACCTTCAACAAACAACCTACCCCCTGTCCCATCAGGTACCTACTGCCCCTTCTGTGGTAGTAATTGCTGAACTTGCCTTCCACTTCCAATCCTATTGAACTGGAGTGGAAGTAGACCATTTGAGAGATCAATAAAGAGAGCAATCAATGACAATAGACAGGGTTTAGAACCTGAAATTAGAACTGAGTATTGGGTAGGACATAGCCTTGAGGTAAGGGATTAGTTCACTGGATGACTGCACAGACATGCAGTTGTATGGTCTAATTCTTTTAGTTATACTCTGACCAGAGATCTTAGGGCCCACTTCCCTAGACCCCTTAAAGTGCTGCATAAACTCATAGGATTGATATGAATACATATGCCTTGTTGGCCTTTATTAGTCAGGGGATTGAGTTCAAGAGCCACAAGGTAATGTTACAGTTCTATAAAACTCTTGTTTGACCGCACCGGGAAGATGGTGTTCAATTCCGGTCACCTCAATGTTGGAAGGATGTGGAAGCTTTATAGATGGTGCAGAGGAGATTTACCAGGCTGCTGTCTGGACTAGAGTGCCTGTCTTAAGAAGATAGGTTCAGCAACCTGGAACTTTACTCTTTGGAGAAATGGAGGATGAGAGGTGATTTGAAAGAGGTGTTTATGTTGATAAAGAGCCATAGATCAAGTGGGTAGCAGAGACTTTTTCCCAGGGCAAAAATTGTTAATACAGGGGGGCATTATTTTAAAGTGACTGGAGGAAAGTACAAGGGGTATGTCAGAGGCAAGTTCTTTCCACTGAGTGTACTGTGTACGTAAAACACCCTGCCAGGTTTGGTGGGAGAGTCCAGTAGGTTAGGGTCATTTAAGAAACTAAGAGTTTCATTAGGGTCATTTAAGAGTTAGTAGGAGGAAAGGGTTAGATTGATCTTGGAGTAGATTAAAAGTTCTGCAGAACACTGTGGGCCAAACAACATGCACTGCACTGTAATGTTCTATTTGTAAAATGGTAACAGAACATTAATTCCCTTTTGCAAGACAGCTTATCAACTTCAGTGTAGCCGAGCTAATAAGGATTTACGCACATCAGTCCAAACCGAATGTACTGATTAGAGCAGGAAAAGGGATTATAACAGTTAAGTAAACCAGGTAAAAGAACAGCTTTTACTGCACATGCTGTGCAAGTAAAGATCCTGGATATTTTTTCCCCACAAAGGCCTGGTTCCTATCCTTGATACGTACCAACAAATTAAATGGCATTCTTGAAATACTTGCCAATGTCAATTAGCAATTAGGGTCTGATGGGAGGATACTCCCTATATGCCCTCAATGGCATCATATCTTCTGTAGGGAAAACCAGAGATCAGAAAACGACTTGTAGGAGTCGAGTTGGTTAAAAAAAATCAACCCGAGTCTGCTCTATTGCATACAACGGGATCAGCTGAGACCAGCTAACACAGAAGGTGAAGAATAAGGCAGCAGCTTGCTGTTTCGTTTTGGTAACAGTGCCAAGAGCATGCATTTGATTAATTCTGATCAAGAACAGTGCCCTAAAGAGCATGCATCTGATCAATTCTGTTGGAGACACACAAGTTTCAGATAATAAGTTATCAGCAAAATTACAGCAGCATTATATTCAATTTTATAAGCTACACTAAAACTCTGCTTTTGTAAAATAATATAGCTGTGGTAGTTCACAAAAGGCTTGAAAATAAATTTGGTTATTTGGCTTCACGCCATTTAAATTGGTTTACAACAATGTTAAGAGCATTTCAATGACCCTTCTACAAAGTGATTTTGTAATTTAAAGATAGAAACCCATGGAGAAAGCACAGTGAGAATCAAGTGTGGATGTCACATATATACACACACACACACACACACACACACACACACACACACACACACACACACACACACACACACACACACACACACACACACACACACCCCCCCCCCCCCCCCCCCCAACCAAACGAGAGCACTTAATGACTGCTCTAGTGCCTCCTTTGGTGGAGATGGCACCACAGCAAATCACTCAGTGCAGCCAAGAGCTCCCATTTGCATCCTCTGCTCCTGAAAACAATCGTTCCAAGTTCATAATTCCACAAATCACACAATCAGAAAATTACAGCATTTAGCAAGAAACGATGTTCCCGATAGCCCTTTATTTTTCCAATAATTCACTGACAGAACAGGAGCTTTGCTGATAAGGACATTATTTATTGTCCAGGGATGTTACTGCCAAATAAACTAAAGGAAATCGAGGCAATGTTGAAGGTTCCACCCGCAATTCTCTGCAGTTTTCAGCTTTGAACTCATTATAGAACTTCCTAATTGAACAATGCAAGCACGGGAGCAGCCCAACTGAGCCGTGCAAATCAGTAAACTTTCCACACACAAAGCTCACTGCCCAGAACAAAAACACACTTAGTAACATGTCTGTATTAAAATGGGTACTTACAGGCCAAAATGGTTTCAACCTTTCACTTCGTCTTGCACCCAAAAGGACGTTCTGTGTATGGTCAATCTAGTGTTAGTTTGTACCCAGTCTTTCCTTATGGAATAATTGAGACCCACTAATTTCCCTTCTCTCTCTTCTGAAATAAAATAGAGCCCCGGTTGGCTAGGAGTCACGCAACGGTAGAGAATGACAAAGTCAGGAGCCCAACAGTGCGGGCATGGATAAAGGCACAGCAAGAACTCCTAATTTGCCTTGATACTATGCAACTCAACATCCACTGTTGCGATATTTATTTTTGGCTTTTCCGAATTCCGACTCGGGATTTTCAACCAAAAACATCGAGTCTGTTTTACTTTTCTCACAGCTGCCACTTGACCAGCTGAATGTTTCCAGCACTTTCTTATCAAGGGCCCCCAGTATCTACAATCATCTATCTAATTATCATCCTTTGCTACCAATTCCTACCACGCTTCCAACTGAAGAGAGCAAGAAAAGTGTTATATCCAGTAAGGAATTTGATTCAGAGCTTTTTTTTAAAAAAAACAAGAGATAAAAGATTGCTGGGAGAAAGCAAAATAAACCACTGCCAGAGAATGAGTTTCAGATGGGAATCTTGCCAAATTTCAAAAGGGAATTTGGAGAGGACAGGAATACAAGTATAGGATCGTGAATTGAAAAGTGAGGCTCCCCCCCCCCCCCCGCCAAACTGGGTGAGGACAATTTGATGAAATGCAGACCGCTCACTGAGATGAGTAATGGTGCTGAAATACAATAGCAAAATGGACTAATCTCATAACTATCAACTGTGCTACCAAAGGACTTCCAATCAAACTGTACCAGCCAGATCCATTCAGCTAGACATCTGAATCATTGTGCCATTCCAAAGCTTGCACAAATATTTGAATTTCATGAAGCTTATTTTTTTTTCAACCAATGCAAACTGCACTAATGGGTCAATAATTAGGTTACTAATATAAGAATCTGACTGCTTCACAGATCAATTTCTGTCCCTGTACTTGTCCCCACTCTGGGGCATTAAATCTTGTCCCAGAGAGTCTAGTGAAATCCCATCCAGGATAACTAGCATTTTTCAAAGTCTCTCTTATAGGTGGGTATAAGGATATTGCTCATGAGCTGTATGTTTTCTGGTGCACTGCCAAATTCCAGAGAGAACCACTGCCTTTCACTGCTCCAAGCAAAAACTCACAGCCAATCCAACAGCCTAGTCCTTCACAGGCAAAGCCTTCCTCACCATTGAGCACATCTACAAGGCACCCTACCACAAGAAAGCTTCATTCATCATCCAAGCCATGCTCTTTTCTCATTGCTACCACTGGGCAAGAGATACAGAAGCCTTAGGTCCCACTCCTCCAGTTTCAGGAATAGCTATTACCCTACAACCATCAGTCTCCCGAAGCAGCGTGGATAACTTCACTTGCTTCAATTCAGACCTGACTCCATAACCTATAGACTCAGCTTTAAGGACTATACAACTCATGCTCTCAGTATTATTTATTTATATTTTTTTATTATTTGCACAATTTATCTTCTTTTGCACAGTGGTCGTTTATCCGTCTTTGTTTATATATGTTGTTCCTTTCCACGCCTTGTGACACATTGGGTGGCAACCTTGCGGTCTCTTTAGTAATTTTGTCTGATTTTTTTTTAAAAGGCCGAGTTGCTAGCTCAGCACTCAACCCAGCATGAATGGAAAGTACGCAAGGAGCCAGCTGGATTCGAACCTAGAACCACTTGTCTCATAGTCTGGCATGGACGCCACTGGCTAGCTATTTGTTTACATATAGCCTTTCATAAATTCTATTGTACTTCTTAATTTTCATGTAAATGCCTGCAAGAAATTAAATATTTGATAATAAATTTACTTCAAACTTTGAGTCTGGATGTGCTGACAAGCCGTGGCATTACAACGGGTAACCTGATCCCCTCCAGCTATCGACTGAACACCAGAGATGCTTAAAAACAGCTAAAAATGCTGCTCAGTTTGAACAGAAGGTGAGGCCCCACCATCAGGCTTGCTTCTCGTCAAGCACTGGCCGGGCCCTTGCTGTATGCCAAGTAAGGACGGGTCACTAAGAAGGCTTCACTATACCTCATCACCCAATCCCCTAGACGGAACATCAAACCATTTAGTTCACTGCATCCATCTGCTTGGTGGGAACTGCAGCCATATCCACCTCATTTTGGCCCATCGTGATGCTTATGAAGATTCTGGACCAGTTGGACTAACCTAATGCACAAGCAGGATCCCTCACTGAGTTTCTGTGCACTCTAGTTGTAGCACGATAACTCTGTTCTTGGTGCAGTGTTGTTTTACTGTGTAGTGGGACAAGAGTTCTAAGGTCACTATTAGACGGAACTGAGGTTACAGACAGAGAGGCACAATCTTCTTAAACGGCAAAAGAGGCTCGAGGATCAAGTGGCTTACTCCCACTCCTAATTTGTATGTTCATATGTAAAGCTGACCATCATCTGTATGTCTTGGTGGAGGATGACAGGTTCAGGATCAGATTTATTATCACAGAGAGATGACGAGAAATTTGCTGTTTTGCTGCAGCCTAACAGTGCAAGACATAAAATCTATACATTATAAAAATAAGTAAACTTTTAATAAATATGAATGAGGTCGTTTGTATGGACCATTCAGAAATCTGATGGTGGAGGGGTAGTTGCTGTTCCTAAATTCTTTCATGGTAGTAGTAATGAGAAGAGGGCACATCCCAGACAGCGGTGGTCCTTAATGACGGAGACTACTTTCTTGGGCTGCTGCATCTTGAAGATGTCCTCAGTGGTGGAGAGGGTTGTGTGTGTGTGATGGAGCTGCTGAGTCTGCAGCCCTCTGCAGTGTCTTGTGAACCTGTGCATGGAGAACTCCTTACCAGGCTGTGGTGCAGTCAGTCAGAATGCTCTCCCACTGTACAGCAACAATTTTTAAATTCACAAAAAGAGCAAAGTAATTCAGGACAATATAATTCAACCATTCCCTGGGAAGTCATAAAATCCCACATACAACACTTATGCCTTTTTCAAAAAGTTATTTCTAACCTGTTGTCAGGCAGCACACTGTATTTCAGAGCATGAGTCAAAAGATGACTTACAGCACCATGGATGAATACAGGAAGACCCTGCATATTAAAGAAATCTAGTAGTATGTCCCTACAGATGAACTTTAAACCTACAGGCTCCAAACATTTCCAGCTTTAGTCAAATCCTGGGCAATTCCTTTGTTTTCCTTCCAGCCAGGAATCAGACATCTATTCAAAGAAGTTGGTGGTGGGAGGGATACAGGAAAAGGAAAAGGCTGGGCTATTACCAAAGAATATGTGGAAGACATTCATTTCTTTTGAAAATTAGAGCTATGCTTGTCTGATATTTATAACCATACTTCATGGGTTATTCCAAATAAATTAACACCAGCTCACAAGGGGATATCTGCTGACATACCAAATGTTAGTCACCCACTCGGCACTATTTAAAAGCTTTTGTAATTTAATAGAAAATTGCTGCAGAGAGTCGTGGATGAGAACTAGCAGCCTTCCACAAACTGATTCTCTGCCAGGTTCCATCAGCCAACATCTTACTATAAATATTTTTTCTGAATGGTGAGGGTTGACGCCAACTTTCCAATTGACAGAGCAGTGCTCACTTGAGGGCTTGCTTGCTTTGTCCAATCAGTCACCCTCCTAAAGGGCACAGCACCCAATAAAACCAGTCTGGAGGGCTGAAAAGATCACAAAGCAGATGAAAGGAAAGAAAAATAACATTCTGAAAATGTTCAAGTCAGTCAGTGCTCACTGCTGTGGAATATAATCAACGCTCCAGTAGCTTGGGGTGAATCTCAGTTGTTCAACAAGTTTTGTGATTTTACTGAGAATAACGCAGGCAATTCATCTGGCCCCACAACAGGAAAAACGCGCACTAAATGCTGGAGGAGTTCAGCAGGCCAGGCAGCATCTATGGAAAGGAGTAAACAGTTGACGTTTAGGGCCAAGACCCTTCATCAGGACTGTTCAACAAGAGAATCTGCAGCACTCAGTGCAAAATATGGTTCTAACCCCATGGTTGTTTGTTGAATGCCTTTGTATGCTGAGCAGCATGTCACTCATTTGCAGTGCAAACTACAGATAAATGTATTTCCTCACAGGTACGCCAAATGAATCAAGAAAAGCCTCTCGTGGCTCCAAAGCACACATACAGCGGCACCATTAAGCACATCCCCAAGGAGCAGTGCCACAAGAAAGCAGCATCTAATCATCAAGTTCTCCCATCATCCAGGCCATCCTCTCTTCTCACTACTGCCATCAGGAAGGAAGTACAGGAGCCTTAGGTCAGGAACAGGCATTACCCTTCAACCATCAAGCTCCTGAACCAGCATGAATAATTTCACTCACCACAGCTCTGAACTGATTCCACAACCTATGGACTCACTTTCAAAACCTCAACAACTCATGTTCTTTGTACATTTTTTTATTTGTACTGTTTGTCTTCTTGAGCACATTGTTGTGCGTCAGTTTTTGCGTGTGTAGGTTTTCATCAATTCTATTGCATTTCTTTGTTTTACTCTGACTGCAGAAAATGAAGCTGGAGGTGACATGTACATATTCCAATAATAAACTTACTTTGAAACTTTGAAAGCATTTTCACCAGGGATCCTGCCAATAAAGGGAAAGTGCACGAGTTGGCATCTATATACATCACGCAGGACAGAAGTTTGTGGATTTATATAATACATAAATCACTGCAGATGCCACCTCTGATTGAATTGGTATAGGTCAGAAGTTCTGAGGTAGAAGTTCAACTCAGAAATTTAAGTAGAGTGTCCAGCTTGCATGTCAGTACAGAGCTTTTGTCTAAGAAATTAAACTCAGGCTCCTATTGTCTTCTCCAGTCCACATGGAAGACCCGAGTGTATATATAGTAATGAAGTTCTCCTCAGTGCGCTGATAAACATTTTATCTCTGCTCACCTGCATATTGCAGTTTTTTCCTACCAAGCTGTTCATTATGTGCCTGACTCGAGCGCATTTTAAGAGAGCTTTTCCTCCCTCACACTCTCCACTTCCTGCACAGCAACATCCTCCTGTTTACCACCCGGGTGCCTGATAAGAAGCCCACTGGGTCACAGAGAATTTCCACAGCTCGAAGCAGGATCGAAGTAAAATGTGAGACACATCAGTAGGAACGAGTCTCAGGAGCTTTGTCCTCAGATAAAGATTAACTTCACTTGTCATATGTACATCAGAACATCAGAAACACTTTGTTTGCATCAAATCACAATTGTGAGGATTGTAAACACAAGAAAGTCTGCAGATGCTGGAAATCCAAAACAACACACACTAAATGCTGGAGGAACTCAGCAACATCTATGGAAATGAACAAATAGTCGATGTTTTGGGCCGAGGCCCTTTTTTAGGATTGCGCTGGCCAGGCCTGCTTCCGGCAACAACACAGCATGCCCTTAACTCACTAATCCTGATCTGAAATGTCAAGGCATTAGCTGCTGGAATCACAGATCAAGAACATGGCTGTAGAAAAGCTAATTTTTCCGGTCTCTCTCCATAAATGCAGAAAGAGTTAGTGCACAAAACCTACTAGCCAATAGAACATTTGGTGGCAATGAAATAGTTATAAACTGAACTAGAAACAGCTGCAGAGGTCCACAATTTTGTTCTGTGGCCAAGCACAAATTTGAGTCAGGGCAACCTCAGCCTACTGGAAGCAGATGTCCAAGAAATAGCAGGATCCCAAAGCAAACAATCTGAAGTTCAGCATTCACGATGCAGTCTCCAGTAAAGCACAGTAAAATCTTTAAAAACACTGTCTTAAAATTCAGTTAACCATTACTGCACCACTCATTCAACAAGCAAGATACCAAATAGTTTATCTTGCCACCAAAGAATAATTGATGATTTATGATGAGAGACCAGAACCTGGAAAAAGTCACTGTGGTCTTCTTGTTCTGGTTCTTTTTCAAGCCTGTGTATGCTTATTATTCCAGGCTCCAACCCTTTCTTTCCAGTATGTAAAACACCAATATAAAAGCATTCATGGTACAATAACCAACCTCTGATCCAGAAAGATAATTAAAAGACAACAACACCTTTATTTCTCACCATTCTTTTCCGTGAGAGGTGAAATCAAATCTAAACAGTGGTTTCAGATGAATGGATCTCTAATAAGGTTGCTTGCACTAAAACCTTGCAATGGTGCATCACTGTACTTCACTAACTTTCACATTCTGCTTTTAGGTGACACAAAGTTCAAGACAACATCAATTCTGTATCTACGTCAAAGGTTGAATTTGCACCTTGCCTTACATATTAGTAAGTTGATTGCATGGCACAAGTTCTGCAAAGTCTAAATGGGCCTTAAATCAGGAATCTGGAAAGGAAAATGGGAAGCATTTACACTGCATTATAAAGAAGCCCTCTGTGGTACTACAAGGGACTTAAGATGTCCGTAGTGAGAGGTGATTTCTGAAAACAAAATTCTTATGGGGCTCTACAGAAGCAAGAACATTTGAGGTAGTGGTACCTTGAACCAGAGGTCACAATCACTAAATAAGAGGAGCTCAGCCATTCATGACAGACATTAAAAGAAATTTCCTCACGCAGAGGGAAGTGATTCATTGTAATTTTCCAACCAAGGTGCCGTGGAGGCTCAGTCACCAAGTTATGTTCCAGACAGAGATCATTAGCTATTTTTATTATCAAGTTAATCAAAGGATTTTTGGGTTACCACAGCAGTTCCTGTACCACCTGATACTTGAAGTGCACCAACCTTGACCACTGAGCACTGCAGAGAGTAGGATGGACAGCCCAGAGTATCTGTGGATGTGAACTTCCCTCCAATGAGAACATGTACACCAACAGGTGTATAAAGAAGGCCTGGAAGATCATTGGGGACACCAGTCACCCCAACCATAAACTGTTTCAGCTGCTTCCGTCTGGCAAACGGTACCACAGCATTAAAGCCAGGACCTACAAGTTACAGGACAGCCTCTTTCTACAAGCCACTAGACTTACAAATTTACATGTCTGTACATTGCAACAGAGTCACAACACAAAGATTTTTACTTCATGTTGTGGGATGGATGCAAGACTTAAATAAATTCAAAATTCAAATTCAAAGTGGATCTGAGATAAAAGATCACCAAGTTATTGAAGGCCAGTGCATATACAGGGGATAAATGGCCTCCCCCGCTTCCATTGCTTATGTTATGTGTCCTAAACTCAAACACACGGCAGCACAGTCAAGCTAGAACAGAAACAAAATGGTCTCCCTTTAAGGCTGTGGTGACACGTCCCATTTCTGAAGATATTGGGAGACAGTCCAGGACTACGTTAAAAACCCTTCCAATGTAGGCCGAAGAGGGGATTGAACCAACATCTTGTCTAAGCCAAAAGGTGCATGTAAAAGAGACAATACTACCTGAACCAGCAAGGACCATAGCCAACACTCCTCACACAAACTAACTGGCAAGACTTTGGTGCTCGTGAAGCTGCTCTGCTGAAGAATGGTTGCCATGTACAATAGAAGCTTCACTTCATAGCTGTAAAGCTGCAGGATACCCACAGTTGGCAATGTGGTGAAAAAGGCTGTATTTACATAGATTCTGCACTGTAGTTAAGGGCCCCAAGATCTTTCAGAATCAACAAAGCCCTTAACAAACTGAACTTAATGGTATAGGTATATATTCAAATCACCAATATGAAGATAACTAGAAAAGCTGCAATATTTTTGGATAAGATGTAGCCAGGACAGTGGGGCTTCTGGAATCCTTAACACCTATAAGAATGAGACAGGGTACTTACTGGAAAGACAAAATCAAGTTCTTTCCCACAACCTCACCACGATACATGATTCACTGGATCAATCTGGGAATGCTTTGGAGCCAAGCCAAATTTACGCATAGACTCAACATTCAAACATTCCTTATCAACCACGCCTGGACAGCCCAACTCCACAAGTCTTGATTTCTGTCAGTACCGGGGTCAAACCTTTCCTGCCATAAATATGCTATTTACTTCAGTCCTATTTTGCAATGGATGACGAGTTTAAAAATTGAAGCACAGCCTTTGTCATCGTGTAAAATCACCAAACATACTGTTGAGCTCAAAGGCTAAAGAGGAAGTAAAATTCAATTAAAGGCATTTTGACTTCATCTATCATTCAGCATCACAGCTTCTGTCCACATTCTTACCAGAAAGTGCATTGTTTAACTAACTTGCCTTTACTGTACTTGCTGCATGCTCTTGTCCAATTGACAACATCAACACAAACATTGGCAGGGGCAGAGGTTCAGAGAAGGTAAAAACAGAAAAGCACAATAATTTTCGGCACACCTGATCCACTAAAAGTAGTGCAGAGCCACCATGCAAGTTGGAAAATAGGTTGTTTTTGCAGTCTGGGGAACTACTATTTCCCTCCATAGATGCTGCCTGACGTGCCAAGTTCCTCCAGTGTTGTACCAAAGGAAAGCAGGTTGCAATCAATCACAGTAGTGTTTCCAGAAATACCCAAAAGGTGCACTGTGCAGAATCTACTTTGTACCTTTGTTGGTTGCATTTAAATAGCCACTACCCAAAGAGTTCAAAGACAGCTCTACTTGTCTGAAGGAAACAATGTGACCTTGAGATGACAGAAGTTAGTAAACAGCACATTGTTCTTCAGAGGAGAGTATAAACATGAAGTGCAGAGTAGGACTAAAATAGCATTAACTTCATTCTCATCAAGCTACAGCACTCCATGTAAGGCAAAGAAGTAATAAGCACATACACATGCAGAGAGCTTTAGTCAAATGTGCTGTTACTCAAATTTAAAAATACTCTCTACAAGTGGAACTTTAAGTGGGAGAGCTGTGTTTTAAAAAAGGAAGTATGAAAGTGAAAATAACACAAATACACCCCAACCCAAGGGGAACCCTTGGGTCTCGAGAACAACATTCTTCATATAAAGAGTCACGCTGCACTGAAACTAGAATGATTCAGAATTCACTGACAGTAGTCAGACTTTACAGTCCATTTTTAATCTAAACAACCTTACGATGTTCTGACAAACACAGCCAAAAATCCCAAAGCCTAGTTTTGACAACCTGGGCTATGACGAACTTAAGGAACCACTGTAAGCCAAGAGAGTAGAATTAAGCCATTTGACCCATCGAGTCTGCTCCATCATGGCTGATTTATTATCCCTCTCAATCCCATTCTCCCGCCCTCTCCACAGATAACTGTGGAGTCCAAGTCACTGTGTATATTTAAAGTGGTGTCAAAAGTTATGGGAAGGAGGATCATAAATTTTGGGGATATTAATTGGGTTGAGAGGGACAATAAATCATCCCCAGTAAAATGGCAGAGCAGACATGATGTCTTATGTCTTATGGTCTCTGCCTCCTCTCTGGTAGATTTTCATCCTTTATATAGTGCGCTGATCAGAGCTACACATGGCAGAATGCTGTACATTTTACTTTGCTTTGCCCTCTCAAAGCCCAATTGCTGACAAGTGGCTGGATCTCATGCAACTATCCTGAGTCACCAAATCTGCACAGACTATATAAAAAAACAGAAACCGTCTTCTCTATTTTTCAGTTCTACATCTTGTTTATCATACGCAGATGCACCAGGAAATTAAGATGCAATTAACCTCAGTGCTTTACCAGAGAAACTCTTCATTCGTCTCTGTTTAGTTTCACCTAGTCTTCAAACAGTATTTTAAAAATGTGTTAGGAAACTAATTACTCCTCATTTTCTGAGCACAAGCAGACCACATAAACCCTGAAACCAAACAACAAACACAAAATGCTGGTGGAACACAGCAGGCCAGGCAGCATCTATAAGGAGAAGCACTGTCAACGTTTCGGGCCGAGACCCTTCGTCAGGACCAGAAACATCAACAGTGCTTCTCCTTATAGATGCTGCCTGGCCTGCTGTGTTCCACCAGCATTTTGTGTGTGTTGTTTGAATTTCCAGCATCCGCAGATTTCCTCGTGTTTGCTAACCAAACAACAAGCTCCCCACTGTATGGTCATATCTGTGACCAACTACAGCATGCTGTTCTCAATGAAGTTCATGGGCTTTTCTTCAGCAAGAAGAGGAGACAACACATGTACTTTTAAGAAGAGAGAATATATGCATGTACACTGCTCTGTGAGTCTAACTCTGCTTGTGCAGTACAATTCCCAGGATATGCTGAGTTATGGGAGGTGATGTTACATTTGGCAACTTTTGGTAAGACAACAAAAGGGAAATACCCAAGGCAATCAGTTCTGCTTGCTGACCGATGACCTTTGGGGAAACAAAGTCTTGTGTAACATCAGCTACAACAGATTTGGCTTTAGCAACAGCGGGTCCAATCACAAACAGCTTGCTGACACTCACGGGCAAAGATCACACACAAATCATCACCAGATTAATTCTATAGGAATAAAATGCAGGGTGATCTACATATTCAGGTCAGGTCCCCAAACACAAAGGGAGGAAACAACAGGAAATAGTTTTTTTTAAAAAGCTGTCTAATTTGGGAACTCCAATTATGCAAAATAACTGCCCAACTATTTATTACCACAGATCAGATGAGCAACAGCTGGCTAGAGGAAGCAAACGCTGCCGTGTTCTGTCTGCATTTTAGTAGAGACACGATGTGCTTCAGTTCTGTGGGGGCAGATTATCTCAAAGACTGCTTCTTGCAATGAAGTGATTTACCAATCTAAACCTTTCCAATATGAAATAATGGCATTTTCTCCAAATCATTTTAAACTAATTAAAATTCCAGACTGTTTCCAAGCTCACAGATTCAATGACTCTGAAAGCCTTATTTGGCTTCACAAAAGGATATGGTATTTGTTAACTTAATGGCACAGGTCGCAATGTTTACTACAGATAAGAAAAGAATTTGAGAAGCCCTGAAGCAGGAGAAGGGGCACAATGCAGGAGTGTAGTCAGCCCACTAAGAGTTTCTGTGTACTAGGTGTACTAAAACAACTAGGTGTGTTAAACTCTACAGAAACAAGCCCGTTGTTCAATCTAGCCAGCCAATGAGACCTTCGTCATTATCATATAAGACTCTAATCTATATTTACTCACCGTATCAGCTTAGAATGCAGTGCACCAATTCAATGAAAACAGCATTCACCTTCACTTCCACAAAGACAGCACAGCTTTTGTGTCTAAATCAACATGATTCAGCTCTAGCTTGTAGTTTGACCACTCAGAGCAGGAATGAAACTAAAATCTTTTAGCTTTTGGGATCCTTCCCACACAAAAACACTGACATCATGCATTTCCTGCTGCTCCCAAGAATCATGAGTGAAACATGGCTTTATTGTGTAAAACACCCACAGGGATGGAGCAAGACCACACTGCCTCGTCTGAGGGTAGGCTTAAAGAAAATTTAAATAAAGCTGCTATGCCGTTCTTGGGATCATTTCTGCAGTATAATGCTGAAAGATTCACAAGCTCAAAAGCTGGCGTGACCAGTAAACGATAAAGAGCTTTAGAGGGGACTGAAGGAAGATAAATCAAATCCAATTATATTCTCAGACCCTCCAAGAGAAATTGCTGCTCGTTACTCATGTGAATTATCATAATTTTAAAAGGGCCTTTCAGGATTCATAGGTTATGGCTTTAATTACAGGTCTCTTATTTTCACTTGTCGTCATTATTCATCACCCTAGCAACCAAGAAACACCAATTCAGAAAGCCCTCTACCATTAAACCAACATACCCCAGTACTGTCCCACACGAGCACAAGTGCTGCTTAAAAAAGTTATTTTATTCCAGACTCTCAAACTGACTCACAGCTGAGCACCTCCAGCACTTAGTGTGCGCTGCTTCAAGCTGACTCACTTTAAGTGAGTCATTTTAAGGCAGCATTCATTATGGTAATTTACAAGTCTGATTACGGCATTTAAATAAATATGACCCGCCGCATTCGCGGCAGTTACTGAGTCACTAGGACCACTATCACATTAAAAAGACATGTCAGGCTAATCTATAACAAAATGAAAGCATGAATCCCAAGCTATATGTTCCATAGACTCCTGCACTAACATTTCCATTCGACCATCCTGGTCTAGTGACAAGGTAGAGGAGGAGAAGGGCCAGAGGCAGATTTAAAGGCAGAGACCAGGATGCCTCAAGATTAGAAACTTCCCAGCAACCACATTCCTTGGCCTAAACCCATAGGTGATTTCTGCCCCAATCTGGAATTGAACCCTAATCCTACGGATGGCACTGCCATGACATTATGCTGACTTATACACTCCCAAACAATACCATGAGTTCCTGCAAAGTCATCAGGACATCTGCTAAAGTCTCAGGAAGATGCTGAATTGATAATATTTTACAATTAAATATACAACGCAACTCTTACACACTCTTACTCGTACACACATAGGAAAAAAATAACTGGAGAACTTTAATTACACACTGAAAGTGATTTCATTAAACTTTGGAGCCCCGTATTCTTTATTATACAAAACGATGGAAATCATCTGTGATACCTGTCAGATTTCAAGGAGGATTCTGTACCAATCTGGAGTACCCTTTTTCTGTAGAACATGCAAAGTTATGATCTAACTTTTACAAGCCTTCATCCATCTGTGACTGCTTTTTCATTGCCCCATCCTCACTTTTACACAGCAGCCCAACCACTGAATTAATATTACTTTTTCATATTAGCATACAGCCAGCTGCAAACTGGGTTCATGGTAGCACATGGTGGTGGTGGTGGGGGGGGGGGGGGGGTGGTTGCAGGCAGGAAGTGGAAACAGAAACTCAGAATTTCTCAGATTTTTCTTTACACTTTTTGGGGAAGAACCCAATTTTTGCTCAATGCACAACATTTGACAATAATAAAAGGGAGCATGCTTGCACCGTGTTGGTCGGTGATGCAAAACGGTGCGTTTTGATATACGTGTGACAAATCAAGCTAATCTTTAATCCTCTCTACTCTCCACTATAAAATACAGTATGCTAGGATGCAAAAATGCACTCTGCTTCAGCAGGTTCAGATCCATTTCTCGCCAACTGGCTACCACCTCACTGAAAAGAAAAAGCTTAAATCTCTGTCGTGCATTCCGCATCCTTCCTTCCTTCCTTTTATGTACAGCTGAGCAGAAAGACACTTCTCCTTCATTGTAGTGCATCTGTCACTAACATGATTTATCTGCAACCTACAAAAGGAAGTAATGTACATCTCCCCGAGTTCCCAGATCACACAGACTACAATGAACCAATTAAATCATTTCCAAATTAGACAACCAAAGCTGCACTAGATCCTCAGAACATGTGAGAAGTGTGGGGTGCAGAGGGAAAAGTATGAATCAAATGCACATAATTGAGGGTGTAGGACACAGGAACACAACGGTTTTCAGAATGCTTCTTTGGAATCCAGGGCAGAATGACAGACATCAAACCCCAAATGATTTATAGGATAAGGTATTGCGTTGATTTTTGTTGTACATTATTGGCAAAAGCTGCAGTTATATAGGAATAAAAAAAATCTCCTAGCCCAAATATTTTCTACATTATACCAAGAAAAAGCCAAATAGAAATACAGATCTGACCACAAATGTCCTTTGAAACTGCAGAACTAAATGTAGTTCAAAGCACTTTGATGATCAGATATGACAGCTCTAAGTGGAGTACAATTTCCAAAACTTAACAGGGAGCAGAGGCAGAGGATTAAAAAGAAAAGACAGAGAAATCCCCAAGCAACTTTATGAAAAAAACAAATTTACTGAAAGAAATTTTAAGTATTGAAACCAAATCCTTTGTGGATTTAAATAGAGATGAAAATAAGACAGATTCACATTACATTGAGAATGAGGTTCAGAATGCTCAGTCTTCACACTCAACTGTGCCTAAAATTACACTTACACACACAAAGCAGTCCATTTCTGCTGACCTTCCACAGCAGTGAGAGCACCAAGTTTACTGTGTCAGATAACACACGAACTGCACTCAAACTAAAAGATAAACAATAGAGCACTCCAACAAACTTTAAAAGGATGGATCAGGACCAGAAAGTGCACAGCTTTCTATCGGGGTGGTTCATCTTCTGGCAAGATGGTGAGTGCTTGGTCACAGTGACCTCTCTGGGTCCAACAAATAGTGCAAATGAGCAAGAACATTTTTCCTGTGATCACCAGACCTGTTGGACATTGGTAATACAAAATAATGTTGAGTCTGGTTCATTGGAAACACTGATGGCGGGGGAGTTGCACGGCCACGGCTGTGCGCAAACCAGGCCCTCAAGCTGTGACGCCACCTTTTACAGCCACCCAGGGTAGAGGCACTGGAGGCAGTGTGGGAGGGAACAGAGGTGCGGTGGGCACACCGGAATCAGCACTGGGTTGGAGGCTGGCCCCTCCCATCAGAGCTACTCTCCAGTGTTCACCCCGTGAGAGACAAGCTGAGTTGCCTGCGGCTGACCCAGCGCAAGACAAGCTGCTTTGCCTTCAGCTGCTGAGCCAGTGTGAGATGAGGATCTGCCACATACTTGTTCTTGCAGAAACTTGGCTTCAGGACAACCTCCCATACACCATCAATCTTCAGGCCATGTCACTCAGGGACTTGTGCTGGCACTGTGTTTTGTGACTGTATGTGCTGTATGCTGTGTGACTATAGGCACTGTGTTTTGCACCTTGGCCCCGGAGGAACTCTGTTTCATTTAACTGAATACATGCGACTGACAATTAAATTTGAACTTGAGTAGTTCCAAATTAAATGTTGATAAAATGGGGAGGTGCTGTTTGTGTTAATCCTATTTTTTTCCATCTAAAAATTATAAATAACCAACATCCACAGAAGCTGCATTGCCTCAGTCTGAACTTTAGCTAACGAAGAAGAAGAGACTTTAACTCCAAATGGAGTCATCGGGATGCCGTCGTGACGGCGTTTTTTTAGCAGGCTTTCTTGTTTTTATGAGGCCAAGTTGCTAGCTCGACGCTCAACCCAGCATGGGTGGAAAGTGTGCAAGGGAGCCAGCTGGATTCAAACTCGGGAGCCTTCACTCTGCAGTCGGGCACTGATGCCACTATGCCACAAGCTGGTTATTCGCTAATGAGGGCGTAATAAAATAATCTTTCAAAGGCAGAAAATGTAGTATCTTCACAGTACTTCCTTAGAAGGTTGGCGTCATTCAATGTCTGCAGTGAGATGCTGAAGATGTTCTATAGGTCAGTTGTTGAGAGCGCCCTCTTCCTTGTGGTGGCGTGTTGGGGAGGAAGCATTAAGAAGAAGGACGCCTCACGTCTTAATAAGCTGATAAGGAAGGCGGGCTCTGTCGTGGGCAAAGTACTGGAGAGTTTAACATCGGTAGCTGAGCGAAGGGCGCTGAGTAGGCTACGGTCAATTATGGAAAACCCTGAACATCCTCTACATAGCACCATCCAGAGACAGAGAAGCAGTTTCAGCGACAGGTTACTGTCGATGCAATGCTCCTCAGACAGGATGAAGAGGTCAATACTCCCCAATGCCATTAGGCTTTACAATTCAACTGCCAGGACTTAAGAACTTTTTTTTTTAAAGCAATTATTAATGCTTTTTGAGTTAGTGATTTAGATGCATATCTTATTATTACTGAGTTAAGTATTGTATGTAATGAGTTTTTGCTACAACAAGTGTATGGGACATTGGAAAAAATGTTGAATTTCCCCATGGGGATGAATAAAGTATCTATCTATCTATCTATCTATCTATACCTGAAAAGTTCTCTCCAACTTAAACCTAGAAGAAATCTTAATACACAGTACATCTTGACTGAGTTAATACACAACCTGGACCCATGAGAGCAAAGAGAGAAAAAAACTATTGTTCTCAAAGACATAACCGCATCCAAACTATTCCACCGAGAACAAACACTGGTAATCAAAATCAAGAGTGTTTTACCTCATGGCCACCTGCAAAGCTTCAAAACATAACTTTCAAATTGATTTCAAGATAACCAGACACTATTCCATTCCCAGACAGATGGAAATGATGCTTTACAAGTTTCAATATTACAGATTTTTTTTAAAAACTGCCACTTGCAATTCAAATTGAAGCCTGAAGGTCACTTGTAAGACCAGTCAAGTCCTTATGGCTACAATTCCAACTCTGCGGTGTCTGTGAATCACGTGTCTGCTGGAGGCTAAAGACTGCCTTTAATGTGAGAGTAGACTCTCACATGGTGGATTGGATAGTGGACTACTTGACAGATAGACCTCAGTATGTGCGGTTGGGAGACTGTAGGTCTGACACGGTGGTCAGCAGCACAGGAGCGCCGCAGGGAACCGTACTCTCTCCGGTCCTGTTCACCCTGTACACATCAGACTTCCAATATAACTCGGAGTCCTGCCATGTGCAGAAGTTCGCTGATGACACGGCCATAGTGGGGTGTGTCAGGAATGGACAGGAGGAGGAGTATAGGAAACTGATACAGGACTTTGTGATATGGTGCAAATCAAACTACCTGCGTCTCAATATCACCAAGACCAAGGAGATGGTGGTGGACTTTAGGAGATCTAGGCCTCATATGGAGCCAGTGATCATTAATGGAGAATGTGTGGAGCAGGTTAAGACCTACAAGTATCTGGGAGTACAGTTAGACGAGAAGCTAGACTGGACTGCCAACACAGATGCCTTGTGCAGGAAGGCACAGAGTCGACTGTACTTCCTAAGAAGGTTGGCGTCATTCAATGTCTGTAGTGAGATGCTGAAGATGTTCTATAGGTCAGTTGTGGAGAGCGCCCTCTTCTTTGTGGTGGCGTGTTGGGGAGGAAGCATTAAGAAGAGGGACGCCTCACGTCTTAATAAGCTGGTAAGGAAGGCGGGCTCTGTCGTGGGCAAAGTACTGGAGAGTTTAACATTGGTAGCTGAGCGAAGGGCGCTGAGTAGGCTACGGTCAATTATGGATAACTCTGAACATCCTCTACATAGCACCATCCAGAGACAGAGAAGCAGTTTCAGCGACAGGTTACTATCGATACAATGCTCCTCAGACAGGATGAAGAGGTCAATACTCCCCAATGCCATTAGGCTTTACAATTCTACCGCCAGGACTTAAGAACTTTTTAAAAGCTATTATTAATGCTTTTTGAGATAGTGATTTAGATGCATATCATATTTTTTACTGAGTTAAGTATTGTATGTAATTAGTTTTGCTACAACAAGTGTATGGGACATTGGAAAAAAAGTTGAATTTCCCCATGGGGATGAATAAAGTATCTATCTATCTATCTATCTATCTGGAGTTACAGGGCTGTGTATGTGCGTGGGTGGATGGACAGGAGGGAAGGAGGAACGAGGGTTGCTTCACTGTTGTTGCTTGGTATGTTCTGTTGTTTTGTGTTGTTCTGCCAAGCACTGACAGCATGCTATGTTGACATCAGAATGTGTGGCAACACTTGCTGGCGGCCCCCTGCACATCTTTGGGTTGTTAATGCAAATGACACATTTCACTGTATGTTTTTGTGTACATGTGATAAATACTTCAATTACAAGCTTCATCGGACAAGAAAAATTCAGTCACATATATTTTTGGCGGTAGTTTCCAATAACAAACCGGCCCTTCATCTGCAACAATTATATCATTCAAAGTGTGTACCGAATGGTCATAGAGACCATCTACAGACACACAATTATCAAGGTTTTCTCACACTACCCAATTTTAATCTGAGGCTAGGTTGATCTTGCCCAAATTCACCACCTAGTCAGTCAAAATCCACCCAAAATCAGTCACATTCTCTTGCTGAACAGCAAAGTTTGAACTTGTCATTTCTTTCAGCGGTAGATTTGGGGAAGAACATAAAGGAACACAGTCTTTACTGACACACTTCTCGTACCACAAGATCGTCAAAGTTCAAAGTTAAATTTATTATCAGAGTACATACATGTCACCATATACAACCCTGAGATTCCCTTTCTGTGAGCATATTGCTACGTAGAACAAATCTATAGAACAGTAACTGTAAACAGGAACAATGGACAACAAACTGTTCAAGTGCAAATATAAATAAAAAGCAATAAATAATGAGCATGAGTCCTTAAAGTGAGACCATTGATTGTGGGAACACCAGAAGTAGAATGTGTAGTTGTCCCCTTTTGTTCAAGAGCCTGATGGTTGAAGGGCAGTAACTGTTCTTGAACCTGGTGATGTGAGTCCTGAGACATTTATACCTTCTACCTGATGGTAGCAGTGAGAAACAGCATGGCCTGGGTGGTGAGGATCATTGATGATGGATACTGTTTTTCTACGGCAACATTCCATGTAGATTTTCTCAATGGTTGGGGAAGGTTTTACCCCGATGTACTGGGCCAAGTCCACTACCTTTTGTAGGATTTTCCTTTCAAAGACATTAGTGTTCTAATACCAGGCCATAACCAGTCAGCACGCTTTCCGCCACACATATTTAGAAATTTGCCAACAAGAGAAAACCTACAGCTGCTGGAAATCCAAGTAACACACACAAGATGCTGGAGGAACTCAGCAGGCCAGGCAGCATCTATGGAAAAGAGTACAGTTGACTATGGAAAAGAGATAGGTCCTCTGAGATTATGACACCGAAGAATTAAAAGTTACTTATCCGCTCTCTCCATCTCCGAGAGTACTGGATCACGGACCTCAAGTTTCCGCTTTCCTGAAGACTACAATCAGTTCCATGGTCTTATTAACATTGTGTGAAAGAGTGTTGCTATTACACCACTCAGCCAAATTTTCAATCTCCCTCCTGTATGCTGATTCATCACTACCTTTGATAAGGTCCACAATGGTGGTGTTATCAGCAAACTTAATTAAGGTGTTGGAACTGTACTTACCACACAGTCATAGGTGTAATGCAAGCAAAGCAGGGGGCTAAGCACACAAACCTATGGTGCTTCTGTGCTGATGGAGATTGTGGAGGACAATCCAACTGATTGGGTTGACAAGTGAGGAAACCCAGGATCCAATTGCACAAAGGGGTATTGAGGCCCAGGTCTTGCAGTTTACTGATTAGTTTGAAGGGGATGATGGTGTTAAATGCAGAGCTGTAATCAATAAAGAACATCCAGATGTATGCATCTTTGCTGTCCAGATGTTCAAAATTTGTGTGAAGAGCCAATGAGATGGCATCTGCTGTAGTAGACCTGTTGCTTTAGTAGGCGAATTGAAATAGGTCCCAGTCATCACTCGGACAGGAGCTGACATGTTTCAACACCAGCCTCTCAAAACACTTCATCACTGTGGATGTAAGTGCCACTGGACGAGTCATTGAGACAGGTTACCACGCTTTTCTTGGGCACCAGTATGATGACCATCATACCACCAGATGATTCCCAAAACCTATGGCACCCAAGCATAAATCCTGAATCCATGTGGCTTACAAACACAGCAGAACGGAAGACATAACATGTTTTTTTCTGTGGTTTTATTTCCAAATCACTTGGATAAAAGGCTTGGAAACACATCAAGGGCTTCTTTGTGAGAATCTGCCTCATGGAGGAGGGAGTTGGAATCAGTAGCATAAACAAAAGTTTCTCCAAACTCAAACTTTACAACCACTAGTTCCTTTTATAATGAAGGTATAAAAGGTTCCTTTTATAAAGAAGGTTGTGGAGTACTCTGACAATTGAAAAGCATGCGGCTAGTGCCAACCTCAAGAGAACCTTCCATAGAAAAACTCCAGAGCCAGTGAGTGACATTAGCACACCAGTGACAATAATGTCAAAGCTGCTTTACAGTGACAAGTGATGTCCATCTGGCACAGTCCTAACGTTTCATTGATGAGGAATAGACATAAGCCTGGGTCCACCACCTCCCCCCCACCCCACCACCAAAACCCATTTCAGCTTTTAAGCCACATCTTTTGTTTACAACAAAAAGGCTGGAAAGCATTTCTGCAAAGCTGGTTTCAACAAAGCTGCATGGTGTGTTGCTTTCATTAGGCAAGGGACTAAGTTCAAGAGCCATGAGATAATGTTGCAGCTCAATAAAACACCGGTTAACTGCACTTGGAGTATTGTGTGTAGTTCAGGTCCCCTCATTCTGGGAAGGATGTACAAGCTTTAGAGAGGATGTGGAGGAGATTTACCAGTTGCAGCCTGGATTAGAGAGCATGTCTTATGAGGAAAGGTTGAGCAAGCTATGCCTTTTCTTTTTGGAGCAAAGGAAGATTAGAGGTGATCTGATAGGGGTGTATAAGATGATAAGAGGCATAGATGAAGTGGATCACAAAAGACTATTTCCCAGGGCAACAAAGGCCTGGGAGGGCATAATTTTAAAGTAACTGGAGGAAAGCATGGGTGGGGGGAGGGGGGGGGATGATGTCAAAGGCAGGTCTTTCTTTTAAAATGCAAAGAGCGGTAAATACATGGATCGCACTGCCAAGGTTGGTCGTAGAGGCAGATACACAAGGGACATTTAAGACACTCTTAGATAGGCACATAGAAGAAAGAGAAATGGAGGGCAGTGTGGGAGGGAAAATTTAGATCTACCTTGCGGGTGGGTTAAAAGGTCAGCACAACATTGTGGGCTGAATGGCCTTTACTGTGCTGCCCTGTTCTATGTTCAAAAACACTCATGGCAGCTTCAGTATCAGGGACATGCCGCTGAAATGAAGCAGTTGCAGAGCATCAGGGAGAGCCCACAGCCCCTACAAAAAACAAGGGCTCAGTAAAAGCAATAGCCAATGTAACAATTTGCCTACTAATGACTTTAAATTCAATATGAGGGCAAGTGCCAAGAGGCTTTCACATCTACAGCACTCCGGTATTTTCTCACTCACCATTTCACTGTGAACCTGCAAGCCTGGGTACAGTGTATTCTACAGAGCGCTTACAACGACCACAGATTGCCTGCCCAAGTGGGTATGTGTGGCGAATACGAAGTCATCCATTTATAATCTGGGCTGAAGTAGTAGACACTGGCTTGCTTTGTTTCTCTACAATGCTATCTTTAGACGGAAGGAAACACCAGATCCCTGAGAAATAATGAGTCATTTCTCAAAGTCTCCCATGCTTTACTTTAGCAGTGCTTGAAGTTGGGGATGGGTTTATTTTTAGTGAGGACTAGATGAATGTTGGTTCTTAAACGCCGATTACGACACCAGCACTACATTTCATAAATTACTGAGTTCTGGGGCAGTCCTCAAACTGGGGAATCTAAAGCTAAAGTGCTTGGGCAGTGGTCATTAAACTGACATGAAGACTTGGGAGGAAAAGGAAGTGAATTCTTCTGTGTCTGTATTCTAGCTTGTATTGGGAGACAGGCTGAAGGAGAAAACAAATCTCTGCACCACACCTTCATTCTTCACAACCAGATTTCACATGGCACTTCATTTTCTTTTTTTGATGTATAAATATACCTCCCCATCGCCGGTTACTGGGCCAGTGCCGAGTCTGCAGGGCAGCTTGCAACCAACCCACCTGCTCTTGAGTGACAGCCATCATGGTACTTGGTAACTGGATCGAGTTGGGGTTGCTCTTGCCAAAGAGTCAGCACACAGTCATTACCAGAAGCGTTCAGCACCGGAACACAGCAAGTCTGGCAGGAAATCAATGCATTCGTGGGGGTGACCACAATCCACTGGTGTACAAGTGATAACACTTTTAAAGCGGGACCAAGAACAGAGAGAAACAAGGGGACTTCTGAAGGTGAGTTTGTGAAAGCTACTGAAAAGCACACGGGATCTTGGACTTGTGAATAAAGCACAAGTTGGTAACGGTGTCCAAAGAACTCTGGACAATAGGCAGGCATGCACCCCCTCCACACTCACAGCCTGAAGTGCAGTGCACGACAATGTGGCAGAATAGTGATCACAGAAGAATGAGAGGAATGCACTGAGATTAAGAGATGAGCAGGGAAATGGAGAATGCTGCTTTTTTTAATTACAAAATCCTTTATTACAAATATCGGTGCTATAAAATATATACAAAACAGTGGCAAACACAACTACTTCACTACAACTAGACAATAGACATTACACCAAAATGTTGCCATCTCTATCCACGATGGCATTTACACCCCGCGGAGCCCAACAGTCTCGAAACTCCTCTGGGAGTGATGCCGATTTTGCAGTTGTACCGTAAGCTAATGAGATGAGAGAACCAGGTTTACTTTTGGTTCAGGCAGCACTGTTCAAGCAAGCACAAGTGCATTGATGTGTTGATTACAGCTTTCCTTCAACCTGACATCACCAGCAAACAATACTGCGCTTACTTCTATTTGTGGGACCTTCACGTGCAAAACCTGAAGCAGTTCCCTTCCTTCCTCTTTCACACCATTCTCCAAATCAGCCTCCGGCCCAGTGACAAGTTGATTACACACGCATGCAATGAGCCTTGGAGTGTACCTTACTCCAACAGCAAATGCACTCTCTACACATTCCTACAACAGAAATATTAGCCTAAATATCACTACCCACAAATCTGGACTCGAGCAGTGATTTCCCCAGAGCCTACCAAAAAAAGGCCCATTTGTAACAAGAAAACCATTTCAATATTCTTAGAACCTGTAAGAATGAACCAGTTTCTAGAAATAAACTAACTTCACTGGTACTACACAAGGTTAACAAAGTTAGATTAACCCAACTCGCAGAGTTCTTTGCTTTAACGACTATCCACAGACTGATACTGACACAACTGCAAAAGCATCAGAAACTGACATAACTATTATACAACATGCAGATTTTTGTAAACGTTTCTTACACTAGAATTCAACAAGCAACTTAACTTAAGAACACCAATGAACACAAAACTTTGATACGAGCTTGCGTTTATTCAGCATTGTAGTTTTCAAACCCTGCTTTGGATGAGTTTATTTTAAACCATATTGCAAGCAGCAGTCAGTAAAACTAATTTACAGGAACTAAGAGCCTATTCACCATTAGTCATTGTTAAGTAACTCCTTTAAAACACCTCAATCTAACATTAATCACAGCTGCAACACTCTTGGGCTAAGACTTTCCTTGCCTTCCTTGAATGGTCAGAAGTGGAGGTGATAGAGGAGCCACGCTCAGTGATTCAGGAACAGTTTCTTTCCCTCTGCCATAAGATTACTGAATGAGGATTTTTTCCCTTTTTTTTAATCATAAATTTATGTCTTTACACTGAACACCTGCTGCAAAACACCACATCTTATGTCATACATGTCAGTGGTAGTAAATTCTGATTTTGAGACATATCTCACATAAAAGGAGATGGTTATGGTTGCTCCAAAGTCCTATTATCCCAGCCTTAAGACATCACTGTAAGCATTCCTTGGTGCAGTGCCTCATCCCCAACTACCTACACCTTCTGTATCAATTATCTTGCTCCATCACACAACTGAAAGTGGGGCCACTCGCTGATAAATTAACAGTATGCAATCCCCCAGCCACTGGAGCAGCTCCACAGAAGACCTAAACAATAGTCAAGTGTGTCCCCATAAACAGCAAGTGACAAAAACTGACCAGAGTTAGTCTAACAATATACCTCGTCACTTACCACTAGTGGAAACTCAGATGGAACAATTAAATAAAGCCCATGGTTCCTGTGCAGAGTGACTCACCCCGACACACAAAGCTCTTCCACCTATATTACAAGGCACAACGTGATGGAATATTCTCCACCTGTCTAGATGTGTGCAACTCCAATAAATAAGAATCAATGAAGCATGAAGAGATACAGCCCCTCTTACATTAATACCACACTGTTTAATCCCCCCACCTCATTTCCAAATGACCTCACTCCAGATTCTACCACTCACCTATTACAGAGGGCAAATCACCCTTTGTCGGAGGATATTGAAGCTTCTGGAGAAAACACACATCTTCACAAAATGCACAAAATCCACACAGTTGGGAACTGAACCTGCCTCTCAGGCACTGCGAGGCAGCTGCCCTACCAACTGCGCCACTGTGCCGGACAACAACCCAAAACTCTCAGCACAACCCATGACAAAGCAACAAGAATGACTGGCACCAAATAAACTGCCCTGAATGTTCACTCCTTTATAGATACCATCCAAAAAGTGTGCTGCCGGGCTGCTCTAACAACACTTCTCAGAGCCTCTAACTGCGAGAACATGGAGCAGAAGACCATGGGAAGGAACATCATCATCAGCAGGGTAAGATGTACACCATCCTCTCTTGGAAATATACTGGAATTCCCCAAGTAATATTTTGGGAGCACCTTCTTCTAAAGGTCTACAGCAGTTCAAGATGGGTGTCACCACTGCATTTTCACATGCAATTAGGGATGGGCAATAAATGCTGACAACACAGTGACCACCCAATCCTAAAAAACAAAGTACAAAATTGCCAACTACCAGTGATGCAAAGTTTGCAATTTCACACTTTTAAATGGAAGCTAGCTTTTTAACTACATCTCAAAATGTCGATTAACCATCCACTTTTATAGGCAAACATCAATGTTTGGCCAACTCTGTTCAAACTCCCTCAAGCTTCAGCACACACATCCAGCGGAAACCAAATGCAAATACACAAGTCTAGAACTAGACTGTACATTAAAACCTGAGAAACTTTCTGAAAACCACTGGAAAGATAAGAATGGCAGCTGTTCAGGATTTTGAAATTTGGTGCAAAGTGGAATTGAAAGGGAAAGTCCAGAAATCGAGGCCAGATGACCGGAGCTCTGAGCCTGAGAATCTCCGGTGAGGAAGGCAAAGGCCTAATGTCTGTGAATCCATGAGCCCACTGAAGGCTGGAAGACAACCTGTCCTGGGGTTAGAGGACAGTGTATGTACGTGGGAGAGAGGAAAGGAGGTTATTTTGATGTTGTTGCTTGGTACGTTCTGTTTTGTTGTGTTCTATGCTGTTCTGCTGAACATTGTGACCATGCTGTGTCCGCACTGGAATTTGTGGTGACTCTTGTGGGCTGCCACAGATACCCTTGGGTGTATTGGTTGTTAACGCAAATGACGCATTTTACTGTATAATTCAATGTACAGGTGATAAATAAATCCGAATCTGAAATCTGCTTGAAACAAATTTTCCTGAATCAGACAGCACAAGCTGCAATCTGACAAAAAGAACAAGAGGAAAGATACTCAACAGCCAAACTCACTGCTTTGGCAGACTCTGTGCATTCTACTCCTTCACGTAATCCAGTTAATCTATTGGGGAATGGGAATCCACAATGCAAACAGCCCAAAATATTTATTCAATTCGGCTGCTGAAATTTGTTCTCCTCCTCCAGAGTATTAAACAAAAAAAGATCTGGGGAATAAACTCTTATTAAGCATCACAACACATACTCTTCCTATTATAAACAGCTCAATTTTGGATCCTTCTCAAAGCATGGACCTGCTGACCCCTACAAAGATGTGGCTTCACTGGCATCACCTGGTCTCTGAAGCCTTTCCTGAACCAAGCTGGCCTAATCTGAAAGTGTCCAGTCAAAGGAGAGCACCACTGAATCCTGCTCATCTTGCAGCTGGAGAAACTGGGCAGAAAGTGGCCTGAAACACATTTTCCACTTGGTGGCACTCTCCCAAGTTCCTTTTGAAGCTGGACTTTCCAGATTCCTTCACTATCTTTGGCGGGCAGCACAGCTGTGCATCAGGTAGTGCCACGCATTATAGCGCCAGGCGCAAGATCAGGTAAGAGTATGTACGTTCTCCCCATTACCGTGCAGGTTTCATCGGGTGGTCCCACACTTACAAAAGACATACAGTTAGGGTTAGGGAGTTGTGGACACGCTATGTTGGCAGCAGAAGCATGGTGCCACTCATGGGCTCCCCAGCACGATCCTCACTGACTAGATTTGGAATAAATGACACTTTCACTATATACTTCAACGTACTGTACTGTACATGTCACAAATCAGTTTTTTTCTTTAAAATAAGAACAGAAACAAAACAATTCAAAGGCTTTCAGATTCCCCAGCCTTGCATGGTAGCATGCATCATCAAGGTGTCACCAAGTATGAGAGCACTCACTAATGACTCCTTCCTGGTGGAACATGAAACCACAACGTTAGCTTAACAATAGCCAGAGTGAGGGGAAACACTCACAGGCCATCACTTCCTGCAACACAGTACAATCTCAATACCATAACTTCCTGGCAAGCAATGAGAAAGGTTTGGGAATGCTGTTATCAGTCCCAAAAAAATGCACGAAATGTGAACCTCTGAGCAAAAAAAAATCACTCAAGATCTTTTGATACCAGTCTCCAGCAACTAATGCATTCATTCAGCTCTTGGGAAGTTGCTTCCCTCGTGTTAGCAACTGGGAATTGGAAACAAGCTCCGGTGTACCTGCCTGACTCTTAAGCACAGCATCAAAGTAGAACTAGTCTGCGCAGGAAAGCAGTGAGCAGTGATGCCAGTGAAGCTTTTCACACCACTCTTCAAATGGATCTGCTGGCTTAAAAACAGAAAAGCCACATTCCGTAGCAATTGTAACAATAACAAACTTATCGACCCCCCACTGCATGGCCAGCAAAATCAAAAGAGTCATGCTGCTGGGAAACAGCATTAGTAAAGATTTTGTGATCAGTGACTGACTGCTATGGGGTTGAATCAGAACAAAAAGCACTTTGGCTTCTCTTTCTGTACAGTGAAATCTACTTCAAAAGGTATATTACATGGGAGAAATGGTCTCTACACATTTATACCATCAAGTACAGAGCGCAATGATTACTGAAGTAATCAGTCCTAAACTAGATCACTTTCTAACTCAAACACACAAGACCTGAGGGGTTTCTCACAAGGAAATAAAAAGTTCAAAGTTCTAAGTAAATTTATTATCAAAGTATGCCTGTGTCACTATATACAACCCTGAGATTCATTTTCTTGCGGCATTCATAGAAGGAATCCAATAGAATCAATGAAAAAACTACACAAAAAGACTTACAACCAATATGCAAAAGATGACAAGCTGTGCAAATACAAAAATAAAATAATAAATAAATAATATAAACGATTGACATAAAATAAATCCTATCATTAAAGACTGACATCTACCTCTTCAAACCAGCATTCAATGTGGTGCAGCAGGCGTAATGGGGACAGACACGTCCAGATCTTCCTTACAAATTAAATTTCAATTAAGTTCTACTTTTTAAAGTACTGCAATTTCGACACATCTTATGCCTTTATTGCTTAGTTATTTTTTTCTTTCTTTTTGTACTTACACAATTTGCTGTCTTTTGCACATTTATTGTCTATCTTTGTCACGTGTCGTATTTCATTGATTCTATTGTATACTATGAGTTTGGGAGGTTATATATCTTGATTACCATATATTTGAATGCCTACTTAAACTATTAATTATGTACTCTCAAACTCTCTGTATTCATGTTTCATTTATGTTTGCTTAAAAATTAATAAAAAGATTTAAAAAGAAAAAAGATTCTATTGTGTTTCTTTGTATCTACAATGAATGCCCACAAGAAAATGAATCTCAGGGTAATATATGGTGACGTACATGTACTTTGATAATAAATTTACTTTGAACTTCACCCCAATTGTAAAATCTAAACTAACACACCTCTGATTACTCACACGACAATACAAGAATCTTCAAAGAATCAAGGCAACATGGATTGAGTAAACACCAACATCACAGTTAAGCTGTTGTTAAGCATCTCTCGTTTGGCATTTCAGATACCTGATAATGTAAAGCCAAATGCAAAGCAAGAAACCAGATTTTGGTATTATCTGTGACAATGTGGCAAGCGAGTCTTTAGACTTGGTAAAATAAGTCAACTAAAACATCACTTAAAAAATGAAGTTCTAAGGATGACAGAAGAACGAACAACCACAAGTTAATTTCAAAACTAGATTTTATTGTTACATTGATGGGAATATACTAGAATTATACTCAAAGGGCTGTATTATGTACTGTGTAGCACCGGACATGCTAAAAATTCTCTTTTTAAGGTGACCCTGCACACCAAAAAATCCAGTTATACAATGGCACATTGCTACTCTAACAGACCTTCTTGCATTCATTGAGAAGTCCAAGGGCACCCTTCATTTTCCCCTCACTCTGGCAAGTCTAATTGCCTGTTATTTAACACTCCATAAAGAAAAATGAAACTCGTCTTAAAAAGACACATACAATTTTTCTTTTCTTGAAATGAACATTAAGGACTGAAGATGCTTCCAGACCATAGTAATGTATAGCAAACCCATAAAGCAATATGACCCAAGACACTTTAAAGAATCCAATTTGCAATAAATCATAGTTCCATCTCAACAATGGAAAGAGGAAGTGGAATGAGAGAGACAAGGATGTCACAAAGTTTTTAGTCAATTATTATCCAGGACTGAAGTGAGGCAAAGTATCATGAATAAATTTACTTTGGACTTTGATTATTTAATGTTGTCGCATGCCATCAAGCTGCTCCCTGAGAAAAACTTTGTGACACCAGATGAATCGTCAGATGGGAAGTGAAGGGATGTAATGGCTTACTTGTGTGTGGGGGCAGTGGGTGCAGAAAATGAAAAAACTGATTTAAATTACAACATCTCAAGTCCTAAAGCACTGATTGACACTGAGCACTATAATACACTCACAGAGCACTATAATACACTCACAAGCGACTACAATGGGTCTCAAGGTAACAAGTAATCACAAAGCAGGACTGGAGATTGGATGGGAAGCAGAGAGGCTCCATATTAAGACAAACTCTCCTCCCCCATGCTTTTTCTTATTCTGTCTTCTTTACCTTTCCTTCCCAGTACTGACGAAGTGCCTCGGCCTAAAATGCCGACTGTTTATTTCCCTCCATAGGTGCTGCCTAAGCATTTGCAGGATCTCGTGTCTTTCATTTGGCTTCTTGCTTCTGGAAGAGTTTGTTCTGAATTCTTTCACTTTGTTGATCCTGCGCCTAGAATGCTCCCCTGGGTTAATCCAAACCCTTCGTGATTGATGTCCAGAAATACGCTTATACTTTTTTAAAGAAGTGCTCCCTTCAGTGATCTGAAGCATTTTACAATTCACAATTTCAGTTGGTCTTTAGACATGCAAGGCATTAAACTTCAACTTAGTGCACATCAATCCTACTACGCTGTTTATAAAACAAGCATAAAGCATAAACACAAGAGATTCTGCAGATACTGGATCTGAAGCATAAAGAACATTCTACATTCGTGAATCAAATAATTTCATAAGTTTGCTTCTGTGATAAAGTTATGTCAGGGAGGGAAAGTTACCAACTAATTCATCTAAATAAGGAAATACAAAGTAGGAAATCTCATTACACACAGCCATTCCATACACTGGCTTCAGAATTACTTTTAAGTTCAGATAAATAAAACTACCGGTACATTGCTCAAAGTAACAAGTTGTATCTGTCCTATTCTCTTCTGTACATTAGAGGTCAAAAAGATGCATGTTTGCTTTTTCTTTACAATCTTAAAATTCACTAAATTTCTTTGAATCATTCAGGTAATTAACATACAACACCAAATCAGAGCAGAAGATTCACCGTTATCCAAACTTTACGCATATTAGATTTAAACTGTCCCTTTCCTTTAACATTCTTGTCACACACTGAAAATGTGGACTGCATTCAAAGTTCAAAATAAATTTTATTATCAAAGAACAAATGTGTCACCCTATATACAACCTTGAGATTCATTTTCTTGTGGACATGCTCAATTTATCTATATAATAATAACCAAACCAGATCAATGAACGACTGCCCATCTCTAGATGAGCACTCAGCATACACTGATTGCACACTCACCCAGAGTGTGCAAGACAACAAACTGCAAATACAAAGAAATAATAAATAAATAAATAAACAATAGATATCGAGGAGATGAGATTGAGTCCTTGAAAGTGAGTCCATTGGTTGTGGGAACATTTCAATGATGAGGCAAGTGAAATTGAGTGAAATTATCCCTTCAAGTTCAAAGGCCTGATGGTTGAGGGGTAGTTACTGTTCCTGAACTGGTGGCGCGAGTCCTGAGGCTCCTGTACTTTCTTCGTGATGGCAGCAGTAAGAAAAGAGCATATCCTGGGTGGTGGGGGTCCCCGTCAATGGATGCTGCTTTCCTGTGACAACATTTCATGTCGATATGCTCAATGTTTGGGAGAGCTGAGGGACTGGGCTGTATCCACTTCTTTTTGTAGGCTTCTCCATTCAAGGGCATTGGTGTGTTCATACCAGGCTGTGATGCAGCCAGTCAATACACTCTCCACTACACATCTAAAGTAGTTTGTCAGAAGTTTTAGATGTCATAGCAAATCTCCGCAAACTCCTAAGGAAGTAGAGGCAATGCACTTACAATGTAAGTAATGTAATTGCACACACAGGACAGGTCCTCTGAAATAATAATCTCTAGGAATTTAAAGCTGCTAACCTTCTCCATCTCTGATCTCCGATGGGACTGGCTCATGGGCCTCTGGTTTCCTGCTCATGGACCTCTAATTTCCTTCTCCTGAAGTCTATAATCTCACTGAATAATACTGAACTCACACATTACACTCACACCACAAGGGAAATGGTAAGTCACACCTCACAGAAACCTTAACGAAGAATGGGATGAAAAACAGAACACTGTGCACACATGGGATCTTAAAAGTGAAGTGAGTATCCCAGGGTCAACTTTGAAGAAGGGACCAGGGACTTGCAATTAATTTATTTTGCCAATTTTTCTTGTTCTAAACAAAAAAAAGTAAAATATTTCAGGTATTTTGAAATCAAGCAGATATACATCACCCTGTACTCACAGCATTGAGCAGCTCCTCACATCTATTGAACTTCAGTCAATAATTAATTGAAATCAATTGGCTTCATACCTGCAAACTTCTGAATTACTTTCACTTTGAATTAAAGTTTGCTCTTAAAGTCAGATAATTGAAGGAGATGTGATAAAATCTTTGGTTTTGGCACAGAAACTTAAGTTGGTAGTTGTAAGAAATATTTTGTGAACCATTTCCAATTACCTGGTTTTCTGCATTAATTACTCATAAAATGCAGTCTGATCTTCATCTAAGTCACCATGATAGACAAACACAATCTGCCTAAATTAATATCACACAATTATACTTCTCTTCAATAATGAATACAGGTGTCCCGTTTTTCAAACGTTCACTTTACAACACCTCGCTGTTACGAAAGACCTACCGTAGATTCCGGACTACAGAGCGCACCTGATTAAAAGCCGCTGGCTCTAATTTTAGAAATAAAATCATTTTTTTAATTGTAAAGGCCGCATCGGATTTTAGGCCGCACCGGATTTTAGGCCGCACCGGATTTTCGGCCGCAGGTGTCCCACGTTGTAATATGAGATATTTACACAGAAAGATATTACACGTGAGGATTTTTTTAACTTTTAATTAAATCCATATGGTAACAAAAACAAATACATATTGCAAATGCTTTTTTTCGAACCGTGCCCGTACGCGGCTACTTTTAAATATACGTTGCGTATACTTCTTTACTGAACAACATTCCAATATCTCCTAACGACTGGTAAAAAAATATATATATTGCAGCCTACCAGGAAAAGTTATTGATACCTTTAACTTAAAAGCAGAGTTCGCTCAGATCCAAAGCCGCTCGCGTAATGCGCTCCCTCCCTCCGTCCCGTTTCATCGCAAACCGGCATTTTCCCACAAGACACCGCGAAACCGGGTGTGACGTCATAGCATCCCACGATGTAGTACAGAAAACAAATATAGTTTAAACTAAGTAGGCAGCACAATGCTTCGAGTGTTTTCCATGTTGATGAGGGTGAGTACAAATGACTGATTTACAATAATTTAATTGTGAAAGTGCGCTTGATTTATCGTACAATTTCATTGGACCTCTGTGAACTACTCATCAATTTTATTGGTCTACTGTTACGAGGCAAAATGTTTACGAGGCGGCATGAAAAAAATCATGCATTAGCCGCTTCGGATTATTGGCCGCAAAGTTCAAAGCTGTTCAAAATGTGGGAAAAAAGTAGCGGCTTAAAATCCGGAATCTACGGTACATTAAGTTATCTGTTTTTGTTAACAGAAGGTGTTTTCACTGTTACGAAAAAAAGGCAGCGCACGCGCCAAGCAGCCAAGCTCCTCCCCAGAACTGCATTCTAGCCGGCATTGCTTAAACACGTGCCTGTGAGCATCTGTCCTTTACGTTGATTTATTTTGTGCATCTGTTAGCAAGATGAGTTCTAAGGTACGGCATCAGAAAAGCCTAAAAGAGCTCGTAAGGATGTTACACTTAGCGTAAAACTAGACATAATTTAGCGTTTCAATCATGGTGAACATAGTAAGGACATAGTGAGTTTAGCTGAGGAGGCTGGGTTTGTGGAAGTTGACGAAGATGTTGAAGAGGTTTTAGCATCCCATGAGCAAGAACTGACAGATGAAGAGCTGATGCAATTGCAAGAGGAAAGGAAAGGATAACAATTTGAACCGAACGCAGCAGCTAATGGCCTGAAAGTGAAGTCATCCAGGAACTGAACGTGAAGCAATTGCGTGAGATTTTTACTGCAATTGACAACGCTGCAAAGATTGCAGAAAAATATGACTTTAATTTTGAAAGGGTACATAGGTTTAGGGCATATTTGCAAGATGGTTTGAGTGCTAATAAAGAATATAGAAAAATGCGCGAGGTTAAGCAGTCAAGCATACTGTCGTTTTTCAAGCCTTCCACATCAGCCACAGCAGACGTTGAACCTCGACCTTTGACATCAAGGTTGGCAGACACAGAAGAAGGTGACCTGCCTGCCCTGATGGAAACAGACAACGATGAGATGACACAAAGTACACTGCAGGTGCTGGGGTCAATGCAACATGTACAACAAGCTGGAGGAATTCAGCAGGTCGGGCAGCATCCGTGGAAACGAATGGTCAATGTTTTGGGCCGAGACCCTTCGTCAGGACTGAAGGGGGAGGGGCAGGGGCCCTAGAAAGAAGGTGGGGGGAGGGTGGGAAGGAGAAGGCTGGTAGGTGCCGGGAGAAAAACCAGTAAGGGGAAAGATCAAGGGGTGGGGGAGAAGAAGCAGGGAGGGGATAGGCAGAAGAGGTGAAGAAGGAATGTAAGGGGAAAGCACTATGGGTAGTAGAAGGAGACAGAATCATGAGAGAGATGACAGGCAGCTAGAAGAGGAGACAGAGTGAAAGTGGGATGGTGGAAGGGAGAGGGAGGGAATTACCGGAAGTTGGAGAATTCAATGTTCATGCCAAGGGGCTGGAGACTACCCAGACGGTATCTGAGGTGTTGCTCCTCCAGCCTGAGTCTGGCCTCATCATGCTCATCATGGCAGTACAGGAAGCCATGTACAGACATATCTGAATGGAAACGTGAAGCAGAGTTGAAGTGGGTGGCAACCGGGAGATCCTGTCTGTTGTGGCGGACGGAGCAGAAGTGCTCGATGAAGTGGTCGCCCAATCTGCATCAGGTCTGACCAATGTAGAGGATGCCGCACCGTGAGCACCGGATGTAACAGATGACCCCAACAGACTCACAAGTGAAGTGTTGCCTCACCTGGAAGGACTATATGATAGAAGAATGCACGAGGCTCAGCAGTCAAGCATACTGTCGTTTTTCAAGCCTTCCACATCAGCCACAGCAGACGTTGAACCTCGACCTTCGACATCGAGGCTGGCAGACACAGAAGGTGACCTGCCTGCCCTGATGGAAACAGACGATGATGAGATGACACCCCAGTCTCCCAGCACCCCAACCTCTGACGACTCAGCCTAACACACCATCATAAGTGTGCTCGCTGTCTTCCCGATTCTGGTAAGTGAAACTACAGTGTACGTACATTATTTCTACTTTATATAGGCTGTGTATTTTTATGTGTTATTTGGTATGATTTGGCAGCTTCATAGCTTAAAGGTTACTGGACAGAGTGCTTCTGCCAAGAGCGTTTGTGCCGAGTGTTTCTGCCGAGAGTCCTTGCATGAGATTTTCGCTATGGTGGACAGTGCTGCAATGATTGCAGAAAAATATTTCTAATTTATATAAGCTGTGTATTTATCATATCATTCCTGCTTTTACTATATGTTACTGTTATTTTAGGTTTTATGTGTTATTTGACATGATTTGGTAGGTTTTTTTTGGGTCTGCGAATGCTCACAAATTTTTCCCATATAAATAAATGGTAATTGCTTCTTCACTTACGACATTCCGGCTTACGAACTGTTTCATAGGAATGCTCTACCTTCGGATAGCGGGGGAAACCTGTATACCATTTAAACAATCACTGATTAGGTTCATGAAAAGTATGTGAACCTCTGGGGTAATGCTTCCACAAAAGCTATTTGGATTCAGGTGTTCATCTATGAGATTAGATTGGAGGTGTGGGGTGTAGAGGTGCCCTGCCCTATAAAAAAAACACACACACAAAGTAATAATATAGAACCTGCTCTTCGCAAGAAAAATCTGTTCATGTGCACCATGCCTCAATCAAAACAACTTTCAAAGAACCTTAGAAGAAGAATTGTAGAGATGCATGAACCTGGAAAAGGCTACAAAAGCATTTCTAAAGATGTGACTGTTCATCAGTCCACAGTAAGAGAAATTGACTACAAATGGAGGAAATCCAGCAAATTTGCTATTCTCCCTAAGACAAGGCGTCCTGCAAAGATCACACCAAGAGAGTAAGGTACAATGCTGAAGAAGATGAAAAGGAACCCAAGGGTAACAGCAAAAGATCTGCAGAAATCTCCAGAACTTGCTAAAGTCTCTGTTCATGTGTCCAGTATATGAAAAACATTGAACAAGAATGGTGTTCATGGAAGGATGCCAGAGAGGAAACCACCTCTCTCCAAAACCAAAACATTGCTGCATGCCTCAGGTTTGCAAAATGCCACCTGGATGTTCCACAACACTTCTGGGCCAATGTTCTGTAGACAGATGAGACAAAAGTTGAACTATTTTTTGGCAGAAATGCACACTGCAACGTTTGGAGGAAAAAGGGCACTGCACACCAACACCAAAGCCTCTTTCCAAATGTGAAGCATAGTGGGAGCATCATGATCTGGGGCTGCTTTGCTGCCTCCGAGCCTGGACAGCTTGCAATCATTCAAAACTGGATCAAGGCATTTTAATAGGAGAACGTCAGGGTAGTGGTCTATCACCTGAAGCTTAACAGAAGTTGGATGATGCAACAAGACAATGATTCGAAACACAAGAGTAAATCAACAACAGAATGGTTTTTAAAAAAATTGTGATTTGGAATGGCTGTCAGAGTCCACAGCTTAACCCAATTGAGATGCTGTGGCATGACCTGAAGAGAGCTGTTCATACAAGATATCCCAGAAATATTGATGAACTGAAACAGTTTTGTATGGAGGAATGGTGTAAATTTCCTCCTCGCCATTGGGCAGGTCTGATCAGCAGCTAAAGGAAATACTTGGTGGAGGTTATTGCTGCTTAAAGAGGCTGCACCAGTTATTAAATAAGGGTTCACATACTTTTTCCAGCCTGGACTGTGAATGATTAAAAATGTGTTCAATAAAGACATTAAAAGTACAATTGTTCACGTGCTATTAGGTTTAGGTAGATTGTGACTTAGATGAAGATCAGACGACATTTTATGAGTAATTAATGCAGGAAACCAGGTAATTGCAAAGGGTTCACAAACTGTTTTTTTGCAACTGTATATAGGAGCCTCCTGTTTCATGAGCAGTGAGCCAAAGTTTAACCTCACTACACTACCTCACCAGTGAAAAGGTCCAGTGATAGTTCTTTCAGTAAAAGATCAACAGACCAATCCTTCTGCACAAGGGACTGGAGCAAGAGCTCCAACAGCACCAAGGTGTTTTTCTAGACATCAGGCAATGTGGGACATGAAAGAACATGCAAAAAGGTTGATGACAAATGTGGGTGATTAAGAAAACAACATTTTACAAAAGGTCTTTCTGCAGTCACTCTTCCTTTAAACAGGAAGATTAGTTTGGCAAAATAGCTCATAAAAATACCACAGGCATCCATAGAGCAGCTGTGACACTTGTTAAAACCTGCTTTTTAGCAACCCCTGGAGATGACTTGCATATCAGGCCTGGGGTTGTGGGGGGGCCAGGGTTCAGGGAGTTGAATAGCTTCTTATTTCAAATCACTTCATCGGAACAGACGCAACACTTATTTGGAGAAAGAGACTGGTATCAGGCCCAGGTACTGTATAATAAATCACTCAAGCAAGTTAAAGGCTGCCCACTCCAGCTGCAATGGAAATGGCTGACATAAAGCCAGCATCAAGCATTTCGCAGTACATCAAACTGTGACCTCTGAGATAGCAGGATTAACTCCAACTGCTATGGACTTGGGCAGCCCTTCTGTGCTGTAGGATAAAACAGAATGGAGTAGTCTGGGTTCAGCCCAAGCATCCTCGTGCTTTAGTCACATCTCCAGATACCTTAATCCAATTCAACGCTGGCAACCCTGTGATTCTCTCAAACCAGAATACAACTTTGAGCTGGCAAAGTATAAGAAAAAAGAAACCCATTTAGCAGGGTTCACTGTCATATGATGTGCTCCCAGAAACCAAAGCCAATAGAGTCATTTTATCTACAGGTTTCCCCCCACTATCCGAAGGTAGAGCGTTCCTATGAAATGGTTTGTAAGCCAGAATGTCGTAAAGTGAAGAGGCAATTACCATTTATTTATATGGGGAAAATTTGTGAGTGTTCGCAGACCCAAAAAATAACCTACCAAATTATGCCAAATAACACATAAAACCTAAAATAACAGTAACATATAGTAAAAGCAGGAATAGCATGATAAATACAGAGCCTATATAAAGTAGAAATACTTTTCTGCAATCATTGAAGCACTGTCCACTGTAACGAAAATCTCACACAAGCACTCTTGGCAGAAATACTCGGTGTAAGCACTCTCAGTAGTAGCACTTTCTCTGGTAACCTTTAAGTTATGAAGCTGCCAAATCATACCAAATAACACATAAAAATACACAGCCTATATAAAGTAGAAATAATGTGTGTACAGTGTAGTTTCACTTACCAGAATCGGGAAGACAGCGAGCACACTGATGACGGTGTATTAGGCTGAGTCAGAGGTTGGGGTGGTGGAAGGTAGAGGAGGCTGGGGTGTCATCTCATCGCCATCTGTTTCCATCAGGGCAGGCAGATCACCATCTTCTATGTCTGCCTACTTTGATGTCAAAGGTGGAGGTTTGTTGTCTGCTGTGGCTGATGTGGAAGGCTTGAAAAACGACAGTATGCTTGACTGCTTAGCCTCGCGCATTTTTTTTTCATACATTTCTTTGTAAGCACTCAAACCATCCTGCAAATATGCCCTAAACCTACGCGCCCTTTCAAAATTAAAGTTCTCTGCAATCATTGCAGCGTTGGCAATTGCAGCAAAAGTCTCACGCAATTGCTTCATGTTCAGTTCCTGGACAACTTCACTTTTCGATTGTTATCCTTTCCTCTTGCAATTGCATCAGTTCACCTGTCAGTTCTTGGTCATGCGATGCCAAAACCTCTTCAATGTCATCTTCGACAACTTCCACAAACCCAATCTCCTTAGCCAAATTCACTATGTCCTTACTTCGTTCACCACGATCGAAACATTTAATTATGTCTAGCTTTACGCTAAGTGTAACAGCCTTACGAGCTCTTTTAGGCTTTTCTGATGCCGTACCTTAGAACTCATCTTGCTAACAGATGCACAAAATAAATCGACATAAAGCACAGAAGCTCACAGGCACGTGTTTAAGCAATGCCGGCTAGAATGCAGTTCTGGGGAGGAGCTTGGCTGCTCGGGGCGTGCGCTGCCTTTCTTCGTAACAGTGAAAACACCTTCTGTTAGTGAAAACAAGTAACTAATGTAGGTCTTATGTAGGACTCATAAGGGAAAATGAGGCAGTCATTGATGAGAGCTACAGGGAGGTAGTCATACCTAGGCTGCCGTTGTTGGGTGACTGTCGGGGGGGGGGGGGGGGGAAGCGAAGGTGAGTAGACAGGTAGTGCAGAGCACCCCTGTAGCCATTCCCACGAATAATAAGTTTACCGTCCTGGATACTATTGGCGAGGATGACCGAGCCAGGGTGTCAGGGTGTCAGGGCCTCTGGCACTGAGTCTGACCTTATGGTGCAGAAAGATGGGATGGAGAAGAGGAGAGCTGTCATCATTGGAGACTCAATAGTCGGGGGAGCAGACAGGAGATTTTGTGGATATGAGAAGGACACCCGCATGGTTTGTTGCCTCCCGGGTGCCAGGGTCCGAAACCAGAAGTCGTAATACATGTTGGTACCAACAATATAGGCAGGAAGAGGGATGAGGTCCTGAAGTGTGAGTTTTGGGAACTAGGCAGAAGGCTGAAGAACAGGACCTCAAGGGTGGCCTTCTCAGGATTGCTGCCAGTGCTACGTGATAGTGATGGTAAGAATTGGAGGAGATGGCAATTGAATGCGTGGCTGAGGAGTTGGTGCAGGGGGCAGGGTTTTAGATTTTTGGACCATTGAGATCTCTTCTGAGGAAGGTGGGACCTGTACAGATTGGATGGGTTGCACCTGAACTCGAGGGGGAGCAATATCCTTGCTGGTAGGTTTGCTAGCATGGTTCGGGAGGGATTAAATTAATTTGCAAGGGGGATGGGACCCGAAGCGATAGAGCAGTGAAAGAAGTGCATGAAGCAAAGCCAGATCTAACATATAGAGAGGCTTTGAGGAAAGAGAAGCAGAATAAAGGGTGTAAAGGTAGAAAGGTAGAAGGGCTAAAGTGTGTGTACTTCAATGCAAGAAGCATCAGGAACAAAGGTGATGAACTGAGAGCTTGGATACATACATGGAATTATGATGTAGTGGCCATTACAGAGACTTGGCTGGCACCAGGGCAGGAATGGATTCTCAATATTCCTGGAATTCAGTGCTTTAAAAGGGATAGCGAGGGGGGGGGAGGGGAGGAGAGGTGGCATTACTGGTCAGGGATACTATTACAGCTACAGAAAGGGTGGGTAATGTAGCAGAATCTTCTTTTGAGTCAGTATGGGTGGAAGTCAGGAACAGGAAGGGAGCAGTTACTCTACTGGGGGTATTCTATAGGCCCCCTGGTAGCAGCAGAGATACCAAGGGGCAGATTGGGAGGCAGATTTTGAAAAGGTGCAAAAATAAAAGGGTTGTTATCATGGGTGATTTTAACTTCCCCAATATTGATTGGCACTTGATTAGTTCCAAGGGTTTAGATGGGGCAGAGTTTGTTAAGTGTGTCCAGGATGGATTCCTGTCACAGTAGGTTGACAGGCCGATTAGGGGGAATGCCATACTAGATCTAGTATTAGGTAACGAACCGGGTCAGGTCACAGATCTGTCAGTGGGTGAGCATCTGGGGGACAGTGATCACCGCTCCCTGGCCTTTAGCATTATTATGGAAAAGGATAGAATCAGAGAGGACAGGAAAATTTTTAATTGGGAAGGGCAAATTATGAGGCTATAAGGCTAGAACTTGCGGGTGTGAATTGGGATGATGTTTTTGCAGGGAAATGTACTATGGACATGTGGTCAATGTTTAAGGATCTCTTGCAGGATGTTAGGGATAAATTTGTCCCGGTGAGGAAGATAAAGAATGGTAGGGTGAAGGAACCATGGGTGACAAGTGAGGTGGAAAATCTAGTCAGGTGGAAGAAGGCAGCATACATGAGGTTTAGGAAGCAAGGATCAGATGGGTCTATTGAGGAATATAGGGTAGCAAGAAAGGAGCTTAAGAAGGGGTGGAGAAGAACAAGAAGGGGGCATGAGAAGGCCTTGGTGAGTAGGGTAAAGGAAAACCCCAAAGCATTCTTCAATTATGTGAAGAACAAAAGGATGACAGGAGTGAAGGTAGGACCGATTAGAGATAAAAGTGGGAAGATGTGCCTGGAGGATGTGGAAGTGAGCGAGGTCCTCAATGAATACTCCTCTTCGATATTCACCAATGAGAGGGAACTTGATGACGGTGAGGACAATATGAGTGAGGTTGATGTTCTGGAGCATGTTGCCATTAAGGGAGAGGAAGTGTTGGAGTTGTTAAAATACATTAGGACAGATAAGTCCCCAGGGCCTGATGGAATATTCCCCAGGCTTCTCCATGAGATGAAGGAAGAGATTGCTGAGCCTCTGGCTAGGATCTTTATGTCCTCATTGTCCACGGGAATGGTACCGGAGGATTGGAAGGAGGTGAATGTTGTCCCCTTGTTTAAAAAAGGTCATGGGGATAATCCAGGTAATTATAGACCAGTGAGCCTTACGTCTGTGGTGGGAAAGCTGTTGGAGAAGATTCTTAGAGATAGGATCTATGGGCATTTAGAGAATCATGATCTGATCAGGGACAGTCATCATGGCTTTGTGAAGGGCAGATAGTGTCTAACAAGCCTGATAGAGTTCTTTGAGAAGGTGACCAGGCATATAGATGAGGGTAGTGCAGTGGATGTGATCTACATGGATTTTAGTAAGGCATTTGACAAGGTTCCACATGGTAGGCTTATTCAGAAAGTCAGATGGCATGGGATCCAGGGAAGTTTGGCCAGGTGGATTCAGAATTGGCTTGCCTGCAGAAGGCAGAGGGTTGTAGTGGAGGGAGTACATTAGATTGGAGTGACTAGTGGTGTCCCACAAGGATCTGTTCTGGGACCTCTACTTTTCGTGATTTTTATTAACAACCTGGATGTGGGGGTAGAAGGGTGGGTTGGCAAGTTTGCAGATGACACAAAGGTTGGTGGTGTTGTAGATAGTGTAGAGGATTGTCAAAGATTGCAGAGAATAGGATGCAGAAGTGGGCTGAGAAGTGGCAGATGGAGTTCAACCCGGAGAAGTGTGACGTGGTACACTTTGGAAGGACAAACTCCAAGGCAGAGTACAAAGTAAATGTCAGGATACTTGGTAGTGTGGAGGAGCAGAGGGATCTGGGGGTACATATCCACAGATTCCTGAAAGTTGCCTCACAGGTAGATAGGGTAGTTAAGAAAGTTTATGGGATGTTAGCTTTCATAAGTCGAAGGGTAGAGTTTAAGAGACGCGATGTCATGATGCAGTTCTATAAAATTCTAGTTAGGCCACACTTGGAGTACTGTGTCCAGTTCTGGTCGCCTCACTATAGGAAGGATGTGGAAGCACTGGAAAGGGTACAGAGGAGATTTACCAGGATGCTGCTATTGGAGTATAAAAGTTGCATTGTTTGCTGTGTAACCAAAACTATGTAGTCAGCTTTGAACTTGCTATTTGCTATGCATGTATCCAATTTAGTAGGAGAATGAAATCTTAAGAATGTAGAAGACAATGGTGTGTTAATGAGAGGCTAGCTAAGAGATATTTTGCTTTGAACTTGCTATTTGCTATGCATGTATCCAATTTAGTAGGAGAATGAAATCTTAAGAATGTAGAAGACAATGGTGTGTTAATGAGAGGTAGCTAAGAGATGTAGATTAGAACAGGATCAAGTCAATGGGTAGAAACAATAGTGGCGGATGTACGTGTGATACGCAACTGCAGACCGACTGGATATGCTAATGCAACTAAACCAGGAGATTGCTATTAAAAATGCTATGTACAAGGATCGGTGGGCAATCAGCAACTAGCTCAATGACTGTCTCAGCTTTGATTTGCAAATTAAAGTTTAATACTTCTTGAAGAATCTTCTGCGTCTCCTGGTAGTTTGTGGGGCACGAGGAACCACGACAAGACTGCCTGGTTTAGAGAGTATGGATTATGATCAGAGATTAAGGGAGCTAGGGCTTTACTCTTTGGAGAGAAGGAGGATGAGAGGAGACATGATAGAGGTGTACAAGATATTAGAGGAATAGACAGAGTGGACAGCCAGCGCCTCTTCCCCAGGGCACCACTGCTCAGTACAAGAGGACATGGCCCTAAGGTAAGGGGAGGGAAGTTCAAGGGGGATATTAGAGGAAGGTTTTTCACTCAGAGAGTGGTTGATGCGTGGAATGCACTGCCTGAGTCAGTGGTGGAGGCAGATACACTAGTGAAGTTTAAAAGACTACTAGACAGGTATATGGAGGAATTCAATGTGGGGGGTTATATGGGAGGCGGGGTTTGAGGGTCGGCACAAGATTGTGGGCCGAAGGGCCGGTAATGTGCTGTACTGTTCTATGTTCTTAGGTCTTTCGTAACAGTGAGTTGTCGTAAAGCGAACTTTCAAAAAACGGGGGACACCTGTATTGTGGTCTTTGGTTACCTGGTGCTTATATTTTTTGGATAAATTTCCAACACAACAGGGAGAAGGCTTAGGTGTTCAGAGAAGCAATTCCAACGTTCAGTACTAAGCAGCAATTGGCAAGTTGCTTTAAAATGCAGCAAGTCCATTGCTGGAGGAGCACAATCTTTGGGAGTGTGGTAGGGGCTGAGAGATGAGCAGGGATTGCAAAAAGCCCCATTAGCAAATCAAGTGCCTTTAGCACTTCAGAATTAAATAAATACTGGTTTAATAATGCAAGTTGAGTTCAGAGTACCAAAACCTTTATAAAAATCCAAATACTGAAATTGCCCATAATTGTACTCCGCTTTGGAGTTTCTAAATCAGTTGAACAAACACAGCCAATTTCTGCATTAAACAACAGGAAACAAAGAGGTGGTTTCTGCCATGAAAATAGCAGCAAGGCAGAGTTCATCGGTATAATGCAAATCTAACCATCAGAGTTCATTGCTATATTGCAAATTTGACAAACACTTCTTGGAAGCCACCCATGCAATTCAGTTCTGAAACCAAATTACACTTGCATTGCCCAACTCCTCCACACTTTTCATAGTAGGTAAACAAGACAGAAAGCAGTGCAATATTAGAAAGGGGAGTTCAGTTTAGCATGGCATTTTAAGCTAGAAAAAAAACAAGTCAAAACACCTTCTGTTAACACCAGAATGTTTTAGGACTTGTCCTTTCCAGAATAAGATTTAAGAACCTTCCTTAGTTGTTCAGGTTTGAAAATTTGCAGTAGTAAAGGAAGTTCCTGTTCCAAATTTTTTTTACACAGCCAGAATGAGTTTTCTTCCTTTCCATGTATTTTTACCTGATACCTTCTTGAATATTGTTGGGTCTGTTTCCTCCACGTTGTCAGACAATGCAATTCAGATAATAACCCTGGTATAAATCATATTCCCTTTGATTCCTTTGACAAGGTATAATAATAAGTAGATTTCCATTGGTTCTTTAGCCGAACCATTAGAACTACTGAAGGGTCCAGGGAGTAAAGAACACAGTGTTTTCATTCAGCAGATACATCCACGTTGACAAAGCGGTCCCTCAATCTATAGCTGGTCTCGTGATAGGGGAGGCCAACTGATGCACCCGGATACAATAAGTGACCCGGCAAACTTGCAAGGGAAAGTGCTGCCTCTGCTGGGAGGGCTGGTTGGTGCCCTGAGTGATGGTGCAAGAGGTGGTGTAGGGACTGCTTTGTTGAGCGCCTTTGCCCAAGGTGCTTCGAAGGGGAGAATCTCGTCTACTCCACAATGAGACCAAACACAGCTTAGAGGAGCAACACCTCATATTCCACCTGGTTAGCCTCAACACTGATGGCATTGACCATCTGGTTTGCCAACTTCCAGTAATTTCTTCTCCTACTTTCCTTCCTTTTCCATTTCCCATTCTGTTACTTCGTTGCTCTCTTTTCCTCAGCTGCCCATCACACCCCTCCTTCCCTTTCCTCCATGATCCATTATGCTCTCCTATTAGATCCCATCTTTATCGGCCCTTTACACCTTCCAACTTCCCCTCCCAGTTTCTTACTTCATTACCCCTCCCTCACCCACTTACCTTCCCCCACAGCTGGGCTCACCCATCACCTGCTAACTTATTCTCCTTCTCCTCTTCCCCCCCCCCCCACCTTCACATTCTGGTTTCTACTCTTTCTTTCCAGAAATGATAAAGGGTCTCAGCCCAAAATGTCGACTGCTTATTTCCCTCTATAGTTGCTGCTCAACGTGCCCATTCCTCCAGCATTTTGTCTGTATTGACCAAGATTCCCAGCCTCTGCAAAATTTCTTACAACTTAATTTTCTAGCTGTTTGATTTTCCAAATTAAAACCACAAAACACTAGCCTTTTGTTGAGAGTTAAGCAGTACAGAACACAAAAACTGGAAATAAAAATAAGTCAAGCTTGACAGCAAATATGCAGAAAGAAACAGCTGACATTTCAACAGAGTATCAGTATGTTCTGAAGAACCTAAAATATTAACTGTTTGGTTCTCCAAGATTTTGCTTGATTTTTCCAGCAGTTTTGTTTTCATATCATCACAGAGTGCAAGATAAAGAACCATGGTTTATTCATGAAGCAATCGGAAATGCAAAGTTAACTCTTGTAAGATCTGGATATTCCTTTAATACTGTTGCACAAGGGTGAGAGATGTTGTCACTGTATTACAGTACTTTGTAATTGAATGCTACCTGATTAAGAACAAGCTCATGTGCAGAGCACCACAATGTATTTTCATTCTATGGCAATCATACATCCCAAACAATTAGACAGAATTACCAGCAAAGCAATTTGACTATTTTTTCCCATGTTCTGTTGTTTCCCTATACACAAGTTAGTTTGACTTTCACTCGAGGCCACACACTTGACTGTTTGAACATCTCAAGATCGGATTTCGAACAAGGTAGGCAAGATGCAGAAGGCAGAGATATGGATCATAAACAGCATTCAAATATCCCATAAACGGAAAAGACAAGACGAAGTATTTTTTATACTCCAGCGCATGCAGAGACATTCATCAAGTCTGGCAGTTCAGTGCAATTATCAGGGTGGCCACAAGATCTTCTGCCAACCTCTGAGCATTGGTTTAACATCTCGTTGAAAAGATAACATAACTGAAAGTGATACTGAAGGACAACAAAAGCCTCAAAAGGTGTCATCTTTTGCATAAGAAATTGAAAGCTTCTCATAAGGTGGAGAGTTCCCTGACACTGCTTGAAACGGATATTTATCCCTCAGCCAACATCAGTGGCAAAGATTATCTGGCCATGAACACCTTACTGTATATAAGCTGATTGTCTAATTTTCTACCTCACAAAGTGACCACACTGGGAAAGTTCCCTCTGGTTGTAGAGGACCTCAGGATTTCCTGAGAGTAGAAAAACTGTTATTACACTTAGTGGCCACTTTAACATGCTTATTAATGCAAATATTAAAATCAGCCAATCATGTGGCAGCAACTCAATACATAAAAGCATGCAGACAAAGGTCAAGAGGTTTAACTGTTCTTCAGACTTAACATCAGAGTTTGGAAGGAATGTGATCTAAGTGACTGTGACGGTAAAATGATTGTTGGTGTTAGGCTGGTTTGAGTCTCAGAAACTATCTCCTGGGATTTTCACATACATCTAGCTTGCACAGAATGGTGCGAAAAACAAAAAAAAAACATCCAGTGGGCAGGAGTTCTGTCTTGTCAATGAGAGAGGTCAGAGGAGACTGGCCAGACTGGTTCAACGTGACAGTAACTCAAATAACCACATGGTACAGCAGAGGTTTGCAGAAGAGCATCCCTGAACCCACAACACGTCGAATGAAGTAGATGGGCTACAGCAGCAGAAGACCATGAACATACACTCCATGGCTTCTTTATTAGGTACAGGGAGTACCTAATGAAGTGGCGACTGAGTGCTAGTTCAATGTTAATTCTTTAAAACGTGAATAACAAAAGTGAATGTTTGATCTGAAAAGGCATTTTCATTTTTCACACTTTGACTCATCCACTATCCATAGGCAAGGATTTCATTTGAGCTACACACTGCAAACCTTCAAATGATATGAACATACCAACCACTATACTGATACAGCATATGGCATTTGTCTGCAATAATCCTATTACATTCAGACATTAAGATCATGCAAGAACTGCTGACCAATTTACTTCAATTTCCTAATACCCTCTCTTACTAATTTGAACAACACACTAATGCACACATCTGCTTAGCAGAGACAGCAGCTCAGCGCCAAAAATAAATCCAAGTTATTGGCCTTATGGGCTGGTCTAGGAATTTCTATGGTTGGCGATTATCGGTGTTAAAAATATAGCACAGCATCAGCAAGAGATACCGAGAACAGCAAAATAACCCTTCACTTTAGAATTTAAAAATTGTTTCAAAGCCAAATGGAGTTAATTTTGGACTCTCAGATTTTAATTTTTAACAACCATTCCACCCAAGCCCCATCAAACTCTGGTGCTAAACCCCTCCTTTTTGCCATCCTATCATATGACAAATTTTTAACATCTCTGACAACCAAAGACCCGATGACACTGCCTTCTCCAGAAAAAGTGAGGACACCAGTCCAGTTGGCACAGACTGCTACAAAGTTGGAGTTGATATTCAAATTCCCCTTAAAATTACCTCATTCACGGTAAGCTTTTTAAAGAACATACAGTAGAGCAAGTCTACAACACATTTCTATTCTCAACACATTTCATTCTGCAATACCACACCCTAATCAGAATGCTTCACTGCAGATGAGAATATGAAAGAGGAACCAGAAACTAAATTTAGATATTACAAAAATATGGGACTAGTTAGGGTTGAAATTATTAATGGCCAACACCAAAATATTCTTTTCAAATCTTCAGCAACTAATCTCGCTGGCACTAGTCCCAGAAAATCGCATTGATTCTAAAACACTGCTGTAGAAGTTCTAACCTTAATAACTTGTACATTTCAGTTATTTACCAATAGATTCCAAATGAGATGATCCCATATACCAAAATGCTTTCTCAAGCTTGACAAGAAGAAAGTGCAGAGTTATGCTCACAAGCATCGCCCCGAGATTGATAACTGGCCATAACAAATTAGTGGGTCCCAGTGAAGGGCAGCAGTGATGTGCCAGTTGCCAAGAAGAAACTAAATGATACTGTTGAGCATTGTTGCAACATTACTACCCATAAGCCTGGTCCTTATCCCACAACACGAGTTGTGATTGCCTGGAAGTGAATAATTTACCAACACCAAACATAAAACACTCATAGTTGAATAGAAGCTCAAACTGTGTGACCAGGAACCAATGTCATCTGGAGGTTATGGTCAAAAATAAAGGTGACGGAAAGTGGCATTTATTCAGTGTATTGAAAACCTGTGAAATTTAACAATATTTTTAAACAGTGACTAAACAGCAAAACTGAAGACTATGTCAAAACTGAAAACTTGAAATCTGAAATTAAAACAATGCTACAGATTCTCAACTGATCAGGCAACATCTACATGTAAAGTCACTGAAAGGAATAATTAACCATTTCTATCTCCACAGGTACTATCTGGCCTGCCGTACATCTCCAGCATTCTCTGTTTATTTAATACTATTAAACTGGTTCTCCACCAAAGACAGTGAACTGAAGGCACAGCGCAAGGCACCATAAATAAGTGCTTATGGATATTTGAAATGACATTATAGAACCCAGAAGTCATGATTAATTCTCACTCATTTTTGACAGATGTTGTGACAGTGATCAAAGTCACTGGAGTTGTTGATATGCAAGTCCTTACGCATTATGACAAACATTCTTGTGGAGACACTCGTGGTAGAGTGCACAAACTCAAAATACATCATATTCTTACACCCCAGTAGGTGATTCAATACAATTTCAATAGTTACAATGACATTGTTTACTTCAATGCTTTGGGTTAACAATGCTTCCATAGCTACAGTGGGAGACACTTCTGTACAAGTACTAATTACAAACTTCCTTGAACTTGTTTAAAATGGTGCAAATTACTTAAACCCATGGATAAACCTTGGATTGATAAAACCAATTAACACAACCCCATTGTCTTAACATTTGGCTGATGCACATGCAAATATCTATGGTCACCATTATGCAAACCGTATCTCTTAGTCTGTGTAACACAAACAGAATTATTTATTTGTAAAGGTGTGCCAACTTCAATTTACGGCCTGCAATTTACATTAAGAACTGAAGACTGGTTCTTGCTTGAATTACTATCTACTAACTCCAGATTGCTCCCTAACATACCCTCTTCTTGGCTCCTGGACATAAATCAATCCTAGGAAAAACAAACTCTAAGGAGGATTTAATTAAGTACGGGAGTGCTTTGGACTCCTTCCCCAATTAATAACCCATCATGCCCCTATGTACCTACATCTACACTATGTCATCCCTAATTGGCTATCTACAAAACTAAGCAGATGGCAATAAAATGTTCCAGAACTTTGATCACCCTCTTTTGGACACATCTGTCTTCTCGATTTCAATCAGTCTTTAAAATGCAACTTTGTCATTCATGTGCTTCCTGCCCCCTTCCCTGCTGGCCTGATGCACTTTAATCACATCCTTATCCTTGCCCCCTTCAATCTCTGATAACTGACGCTATCAGACGTGGTTGTCAGTAGTCACTGTGAGGGCAGGGAGCACCACCAAGGTAGTCTTGTTTCAGCTACACAGGCAACAGTTCACATTCCATGCCATGACAGAAGATTATCAGAATAAACTGACAAGTCTCTCAGTCTCTACAGGAGGGTTTGGGGTGGTCTCCATTTGAATAGCTGCAAAACCAAGCACCCCTTCCCGGACTGTCCTTTTGGTCACTGGCCCAACCACTGAAAGGGCTCAGCTCATTTGTGTTCACTCCCCATTCAGGATGGGGCTGCCTTCAGATGTTCTGTTTTGGTCTGCCTTGCCGTCGAGGTTAATGTCTCTGCCATAACTCACATCCATTCCCATTCATCTTCCCAATATCTTTCCATTCTGATCAATATACCTAATGACCTACCTGTCAGAACCAGCTTTCATTACAAAGTACTGTTACCATTATTATTTAACACTTTATTCACTGCTTGTGACACATTTTCTGTGTGTCCTCGACATTCATGCTCCTGTTCTTTTCATTTGCAGGTCTTCTTCAATCAGGAGCTTGATGGTTATTATTCTGATTGTAAACAAGGTGGGACAGCAGAAACCTGATTGGACAAGGACTAGCCAATCAGGAGGGATGACTGACCATCAGACATGCTCAGGCATCATCACTGATGAAAGTGCAGAGTTTGTCATGGAAACGTCGGTTAAAATCGATACCTGTACCCGACTGGGAGCACAAGGTGAGTTTATTTGTCATATACGCCGGGAAAGCACTAGATCCTTTGTCATTATTTAATTTCCTATAATGAGATTGTTAGTTGGCTGACTCACTTGACCTGCCTTCTCCCTCAGGTTCTCTGTGGTCAGCAAAGGTGAACTCACATTTGCATTTTACCCAACACATGCTGGACTTCAAAGCACATTCTACACTTGCATTCTAGGAGGCAGGAATGACCAGAATCCTGGCTAATCATTTGCATCTGGTGAGATACACTCTGTGACTATGTCCCATCTTTGAAAAGTTCTTTCCAAAAGAACTCAATCAATATATTGACAATACCCAATAAAGTATATGCACCTTTCAAATTCTCAACTTCCAAATACACAAATCACCAATTTCTCAGAACGCCTAGAATGTGGGAACCTCGCATCCAGAGTAGAGACATTCACATTTCCATCACCTTAACCTGGATTCCGCATGGTGCTGAATCCAGGTTTCTCTTTCCAACATCAATGCCAAAGCAAATTAGTAAATAGACACAAGCTTAACGCACAGCCAAGACAAAACAAAAATCTATGTTTGCAATTTTCTTCCTTCTGAAGTTTCATAAATAAACTGAAAAATACAGAACAAATGTTTAATACACAACAGACACATTCCAAAAGGGAAAAAAAGATGGATGGATGCTTCTCCACCCCCTCCTCACACTCACACAATTTCTTAAAGAGACTGCCTCTTAAAGTAAGACATCCTGCAGGTTCACTTCACATCTTCCTGGAATTAATATCTCTATCTCTCTCACATGTGGTCACACCTCACAACATTTTTCAAATTCAAACCATCCATCTTTTGGTTACTTTCTCTCAAAGAATAAAATTCAGCAAAACATTTCAACACACATTCACAACTGCCGAAGGGTTTCGGTCCAAAACGTCAGCTGTACTCTTTTCCATAGATGCTGCCCGGCCTGCTGAATTCCTCCAACATTTTGTGTGTTGATCAGATTTCCAGCATCTGCAGATTTTCTCTTGTTTACACATTCACAACTACCTTCCACAATCTTAGACCTTTGAAACAAAGAATGCTGGAAGTTATTGGTCTTGGACAAGCAAACATTGAACCATCAACTAAAATTCCAATGTCTTCTGAGCTTTCTCAAATTCAAACCTCTAATCTACAGAATTCTGATTACATGACCTGTTTGTCTTTCAGTCTTGAGTGATAATTCATCTTTATAGGACCATCCATTAGTCCAAACCCTTGTTTCCACTTACATCAGAGATGCGTACAGTATGTGTGGGTTTATATGGCTCTACTCTAATCTGGTTTACTCTAACAGGTTCACAATCTTGCTTGTGTTCCATAACCCTGGGACCTCTTGATATAATCCAGATACACCATCCTGGCTCCAGTGCTTGCTGATAGGGGCTGCTGTGGCCAAGTTGTCTGCTCTGTAAACCTTAAGTATTTGCTGACCTGACTTGTCCATGTAATCTGTCCTGTCCCTGAATCTATGACAGCATCTGCCTTACTAAGTGCATCTACCCCAGGACAGTACCTCCATTGTTCGGGCATACGCAGAAATCCATTGGAAAGGTTAATGGCGTCTAACAGTGACTCCTTTGCTTACATCTTTGGAAACAGCTCCATTTCCATCTTTAATGTCTCTATTTTTCCCTTTCAGGGTTTCTTTTGAAGACCCTGACTTGGAGTTATACGCTGACTATGGTTCTTTGAGGGAATGGGGCCCGCTCTCGGGGTTTCACAGCTGGCCGTTGTTCAGCACGCTAAGAGCTCGGTCTTAAAGCTCCACTGGGATCTCATGGCTCTGGAGACTGGTGGGGGGCGGGGGAAATCGGAGGTCGGTGACCATGAGAGGCCACAGACCATCATCTTTACCCTTCTATGTCCGTTCTGGCAGTAGGGGATCAGTGTGTCACTGGAGATGGAAGATCTCTGGCTGTGTGCCCAGTGACCCGAGATCTTTGGGCACAGAGCTTGGAAAAAGCGATGCAACGGACTTTTAACTTTTAAACCAGCGAGTTGTTTGTTATGTCTCCCCTCTTGCTGTAAAATGGAGACAGCTCATTCTCCCCTATTAGGGAGAGAGAGAAAACCTGTGGTATGTCGAAGACTGGGTAAACAATGTAGTCTTTGGGGTAACTGCAAGTCTGTGTCTTTGCTGTTGCTTTGCTCACACTTGAGTGCTCGGTGGCGATGCTGATGCTTTTTTTGCCAGCGGGGTGAGGGGAGGGATTGTAGCTTGCTGCCGCTTACGCGCGGGAGGGAGGGGAGCTGGGGGGGACTTTGGGGTTCAAACATTTAACGGTCATTCATTTTTTGGGGGCATTCCTCTGTTTTCGTGGATGATTGTGAAGAAAAAGGATTTCAGGATGTATATTGTATACATTTCTCTAACATTAAATGTACCTTTGAAAGCACACTTCATCTATCTCAAGTACCTGAGGTTCACTTTTCTCTGCCCCCATTGTTTCCCCCCTACATCTGTAAGAGCCTCTCTGGACGTGGACAAGGATGGGTCAGTTACCGATACTGATGCTCCTGTGTCCACTAACATATTGCATTGCTAGACTCCAGTTAGACCTCGTGTACATTAGTAGGTGATCAGTACTGGCACTGGGGGCCGCCTATAGCTGTTGTCTGACTTGGATGCTGTATTTACTAGTTTCATAATCTGCTCAGCGGTCAGTGTGGGTAGAGCAGATCCTGCTGAAGTTGACGCCTGATTTGCTGGGTGACCATCACACGTTTCCTTCTTGCGACGTTGCCTCTGACTATGGCCTGAGAGGCCACAGACCATCGTCTTTACCCTTCTATGTCTGTTCTGGCAGTCTTCTGCTTAGTGCCCCAGTTGATGGCAAACAAAGCAAGTCCTCTGTGTCCTTGCAGCGCATATTTGCTCCAGCCACTTTTCCCTCTCTTTTGGTCAATTTCACCAGTCCATTAAACTATTGTGGAGAAGCTGGATCCCACAATATTCCCAGGTTATTCCCAGGTCTAAAACCTCCTGGTGGTTTGAGTTCAGCCCTTCCTTGAGCATTTTCAGGAAGACTGGACCATCCCTCCCTGGATTGCTCAGCCCTGAGCTTTCCTCATATTCCAATACTTTCACTCTGCATAATCCATGGCAGGTTCATCGGCCTTCTGAACAACTGATATTATCATTCTCCAGTTACCCTCTCTACTCCTCCAAGGTGCTGCCTCACTTCTTCCTTAAAGTTCCGACATCTCTCTTCGTTACTGGTATTCCCACTAGTTTCCCACGTTCAATCCCACACCCCTGGGATCATGCTGTCCCACCTATTTCTCGGGCATTTAGCTTTAACCAATCCATGTAAGTCTTTGGGCTTCATCGCATGGACTTCTATCATTTCTTCTCATTTACGCCACAATTCTGCCTTGCCACACGCAGGGAATTCAGATGGAATGCCCTGCTTTTCCCTCGGCGTAAACCTCGGGCCCGTGGATGGTGGGGATGAGTGTGACAGGCTGGCTGGAATTATCAGGATTTTGAGCCTGGTCTCTATAGGTGCCATTCCAAAAGGTACAACCTCTCCTGAAAGTGGCTGCTTTCACACTTGTTTACTCCCTGGTCCAGCACATCCCATTTACCTCTTCACCTTCCTCAGCAGTTATTCCAATGGCTGCCTCTCAGTCAGCACCCATCTGCTGGGCCTCATCACATTTACCTCCCAGTCTGTCCAGATCCCTGACTAATTCATTCCCGCCTTTCACCAACAACTCTCTCTTTCTCTCTCTCTCTGTTCTAGCTGTTCCTTCAGTCTGTCCAGCTCTACTCATACTCTGTCTCACTGTTCTCATCTCTTGCCTTTGGCAGCTCCACTATTTGTACACTACGTGATTCCTGACACTTAAGTTTTCTCTCGCAAATACACATGACATTAATTACAAACACAAAAAAAAGTCTGCAGATGCTGGAAATCTAAAGCAACACACACAAAATGCTGAGAGAACTCAACACAAAGTACACTGCAGATGCTGTGGTCTAATCAACATGTACAAACCAGCTGGATGAACTCAGCAGGTCAGGCTGCATCTATGGACAAGAATAAACAGTTGACGTTTTAGGCTAAAACCCTTCTTCAGCTCTGAGAAGGAAGAGGGAAGATGTCATAATAAAAGATGAGTGGAGGGGAAGGAGGCTAGCTGGAATGTGATAGGTGAAGCCAAGTGGGAGGGAAAGGTCAAGGGCTGGAGAAGAAGGAATCTGATCAGAGAGGAGAAGAGAGTGGACCACAGGAGAAAGAGAAGGAGGCGACCCAGGGGGAAGTAGTAGTCAGGTGAGAAGTAGTAAAAAGGTCAGAGTGGGGAATAGAAGGGGGTGGACAAACTGGTATTCATGCTGTTAGTTTGAAGGAATACAAGGTGTTGGTCCACCATCCTGACGGTGGCATCATCTTGGCACAAGCAGAGGCTATTGACTGACACAGTGGAATGGGAATGGGAATTGGAATTAAAATAGCACGTGAGGCAACACCTGTGTCCGGTACTCCCGATGCAGCCTCCTCTACATTGGTGAGACCAGTCATAAACTGGGTGACCACTTTGTCGAGCACTTCCGCACCATCCACCACAAGCGGGACTTCCTGGCACCTTGACCTTTCCCACCCACCTAGTTTCACCTATCACCTTCCAGCCAGCCACCCTTCCCCCCCCCCTACCTTTTTATTCTGATATCTTTGCCCTTCCTTCTCAGTCCTGAAGAAGAGTCCCGGCCTGAAACATCAATTGTCTATTCTTTTCCATAGATGCTGCCTGACCTGCTGATTTCCTCCAGCATTTTGTGGGTGTTGCTTTTCATATTCTTAAATTTAAGATTAAAGGTAACAATAGTTACAATGATATTGTTTTCTTCAATACTTTGGGTTGACAATGCTTCCTTTGAATTGCATATCTACAATGGAAGACACCTCTGTTCAAATACTAATTGCAAGCTTCCTTAAACTTGTTTACAAAACTCATTACTCAAACCCTGGATTGATGGGCCAAGCAAATGTATTGTCATCAAAATTTTGCAACCATATCTCTTCGTCTGTGTAACACAGACAGTATTGTTAATTTGCAAAGGTGTGCCAACTTTAATTTACTGCCTGTATCTACTATATTCACTTAACTCCAGAATACTCCCCAACAACAGCAATTTAAAATATTGTATTTATTCAGCCTACAACAACTAATGATTGTGGCAACCAATTTGGAGATCAATTCAAATTGTGCTCTAATAAAAGTACTATTCACTGATTAAGAGGGCTAGGTATAAGAATTGAGATTGTATCAAGCATCGGTGGAGGAAAAGGCAAAATATCAAGAAATATATAAAAATCTGGGAAAGCAATTTAAATTAATATATTTCACATTTTCAAAGTAATTTAATCAGCTTATTTATATCACTGAAGAGTTATGGAAATGACACTGAAAATGTCAATGCAGCATTTCACTGTTTAGGCATGACACTGGATTTTAAACAAAACGTCGAGTTCCTATTTGCATGAAGTAACTTTGCAAGAACAATACAAAACACCCGAACATTTGCTTTTGACATTACCAAAGTAGTCTGAGACAGCAGATGCTTGATCTGAAAAACAGAAGGCTAGTGAAATACAAGAATGGGAGATACAAGGGATGGATGGCAGATGCTGGAACCTGGAACAACACAGGACACTGGAGGAACTGAGCAAGCTAGACTTCCGGTTGATTTCGGGTTGCGATCGTTCATCAGTGCAGACCCAAAACATCAACTGCCGATTTCTGTCCATCCGCTCATTAGCCGCAGTATTAAAATACTCTTTAGGAACAGTCTTTATGAGAAAGGGTAGGAATTCAACAAAAAAAATGAACCAAGGTTTGAGATAATGATTTTTGTACAGTCATTAAGTCCAGTCCGACTCTTCGTGACCTCATGGACACCTGCACACCAAGCCTTCTTGTTGGAAACTGTCTCTCTAAGATCCCCCAAGGTCATACACATTGTCTGAGTAATATTACCTATGCATCATAGCCTCTGTCATCCTCTCCTTCCTTTACCTAACATGAGAGTCTTCTCCAAGGAATCCTGTTTTTCTCATGATGTGGCCAAAATATCTGAACTTATGTCACATAATCAAGCCCCCTAGTGAGCAGTCTGGCTGTATTTCTTCAACTATTGACTTGCTGGATCTTCTTGCTGTCCAATGAACTCTTAACACTTTCCTCCAGCATCCAAGTTCAAAGGCATTGTTTCTTCTGTATTCAGCCTTACAGCTCTCACAGCCATATGTCACAATTGGCCTACAAAATATTCTAAAAACTACTTCATCGACTCTGCCATCACGGATCAACAGGAAATTTAAACCCACTTGCTCCTCCAACATTTGTCTTTCTGAAAGATTAAAACTGTGAATTAAATCACACAACATGCTTTGATGTTTTAACATTTTGACAAATTTCTCTGATGTACCAGTATGCAACAACCTTCTGTTGTACCAGAAATACGGAGAAATTTCCTATTGTGACTTCCAGGAATCCACCCCAGCACTGAAGTAATAAATTCATAGATGAAAGGAGAGTAGGAGAATAGCTAATTGTTTAAAAAAGCATTACATAGGCTCAAAAACAGAAAAATATGGCAAAGAACGATGCATTCATTCACTCAATGTATTTTACATATATCGTATACCCAGAGCCTGTCTATAAACAAGGCAACTCACTTCTTCCAGCAAAAGGTTACAGTCATTTTTACATGATTACATGCAATTAAGGAACCCTTAGTAAGTGTTGATGTGAACATAAAAAACGTGAGGAATAAAAATGCTCAATTTTATTCTTGGTCTCCTATCAGTCTTCATTTCTAGAAATTACATCACTGAAGAAAATACACCTTGAAGACATTATGCCAAAGTTGAGAATTTTCAGCAGTGGTTTAACAAGGTAGAGAGCATGCAAAAAAAAAGTCAGAAGGACACCAAGACCAGAGGGCTTAAGTTACCAGAAGAGATTCTTCCCCTAAGAAGAATAAGGGGTGACCTTACATTGTTGACGAGCATAGATAAGGTAGATGACCATAGTCTTTCCCCCAAGATAGGGGAGTGCAAAAGAGGATGGCGTAGACGTAAGGTGAGAAGGAAAAAAGACTAAAGGGGATCTGATGGCCAAGTGGTGGTGAGCAAATGTAAGAGTTGTTAGACGAAGACACAAGTACAATGTTTAAAACCCATTTAGACAGGCATGTAGATAGGAAAGATTCAAAGGTACATGGGCTAGATGCAATCAAATTGGATAAACTCAGGAAGGCATCTTGGTTAACAAGGCAAGTTGGCCTGTTTCCATGTTCTGTACTCAGTGACTTCATGTAAGCTATTGCACATCACCTGTACAAAAATATTTGTATACTTGATTAGATGCTGCAAGCAAACCGTCAATTATATAGGCGTGCCATAAGATATATTTTTGCAGTTCAACTGATTATTATCTGGCCCCACTTAGTTCAATCATGCAATTGTTCTTGAAGATGCTCCCACTGCAAAATCAGTTTCTCATGCAATTCATAACAAGAAAATACCTGGAGTCCACATCACGTTAGCCTTTACACTGAAAGAAGAGTCAGAAAAAGGCCTGATTTCCTGTGTGTGGTTTAATAATCATTTGGGTGACAAAAGCATCATTTCAGGACTCTGAGAAAACTGAAGACATCTTTCTAGCACAGTTGTTGACAAAATTTCAAGAGGCACAGATGACAATTACTTCACTTCACGTGATACAATGTCTGGCTAGATATCAAACCACTCAGAACCCCCAAGAACTAATATACTATCAACCATGCAGTATTCAAAAGAACAATACACTGGGTTAATTAAAGGATTTCTTATCTTGTGATCTCAAAACCAATTATTAAATAGGAAACTGGGAACTGATGAATTCTGTTGCAGTAGGGAGTCCCACCCGAGATAATGTTCCAAAACACATGAGATTCTGCAGATGCTGGAAATCAGGAATAACACAAGATGCTGGAGCGGATCAGGAAATGTCTATGGAAAGGAATAGAGTCAGTTTCAGGCCAAGATCATTTATCAGGACTCAGAGATCAAAATAATATCCAGTTCATTCCCAAACTCAACTCTCAGATCTATATTGACAAAACCCAGCTCTTAGGGAATGGGTGCTTTTCTATTTGATGAACCAGTTGAGTTTACCATGTTGCCGAGGAGAAGGAATTTGATGGCAGGGAGCAGGGAAAACATATGTTAAAAAACCATAACAACCTGGTGCCTCCACATCAGTCTAATTAACTGAATGATTCCACTTCAAGTATGAAATGGCCAAAGTGCTTCACAGTTCATCTTCAAATGGATAAGCAAACCATTTATCTAGTTGTTTAAGGAGTAATCAAGATTTCATGAGAAAAAAACGGGGGAATTGTGGACTTGTAAAGAACACATTCAGATGTTCACTGGAGGCTATAAGAGATAAGACATAGGAGCCAAATCAGGCCACTTGGCCCATCATGTACACTCTGTTATTCCATTAGAGTTGATTTATGAACCCTCTCAATCGCCTCCTACAGGATCACAATTGTGTCATGGTTCAGAGGCTTTTATGCCTCAATGACCCAGACAGCTATGCTGCTGGAAGCAAAGCTTCACACTTTGGCTCTTGGTAGGGTCACCCACACCAAAAAGGTCAATGGGTCGAGGTCAGGCTAAGTGTGGTCCACTGGTCCTCAAGGTTCAGCTCAGGGCTAGACAACCCAGACTGGTCAAACAAAAGTTAAGTAAACAGCAATGAAGAAGCCTTCTACATCTGTGTGTGACAGTGTTCCTGAGACTCCGCCCAGGACTCTCAGGGCTGACAGTAGTGAAAACAGAGAGGAAGCAACTATTAGGGCGAAGGGTGCCCTGAACACAGGCAAGACCAAGAGCAAAATTGGTTTACAGCACTTTACTGGACCCTGAAGGACAGAGGAACTGTAGGAGATCAAAGACAACTTGGGGTCATACTGTAGAGGCAGAAACGAGGGCAGTGAACCACACCTGGAGCACAATAGAGAAGATGGCCAAGGACAGATAGAGATGGAAGACCTTCATTGCTGTGCTAAATGCCAGCCTGTACTTGCTGGAATTTAGAAGAATGAGGGGGAGAGTCTCACTGCAACCTATCGAATACTGAAAGGCCTAGATAGAGTGGATGTGGAGAGTATGCTTCCTATAATAGAGTAGTCTAGGACCATAGGCCACAGCCTCAAAATGGGTGTCTATTTAGAACAGAGATTAGGAGGAATTTCTTTAGCCAGAGGGTAGTGAATCTCTGGAATTCATTGCTGCAAATGGCTGACGAAGCCATCTATAATAAGCAAATCAACCTCATTCTTCTGCCTTCTCCCCTTAACCTTTAACACCCTGACTAATCAAGAAACTATCAGCCTCTGCTTTAAAGATGACCTACAGCAATGAGATCAGCAACGGCATTACAAAAAGCTCCCAGCTGAGGACAACGTCAGCAAGGTTGCACTATTAGAGTCCAACATTGTGACTTGGAAGACAAAAGGACACAATGGTTGCATCGCTTTACCTTCACATCACACACCCACATCAAGGGTAGCTTTGTTCCCGGAGTGGAGCCCCTCCTCACAACTTTGCAAATGAACTTCAAAAGTGAAGTGATTGATTGTCAGACAAAACTACACAAGGAAGCAATTAAAATTGGCAACTTCAATTAACAATGGTAAAAGTGATTTCAAAATCTCTGTTACTGTGACTGGTCACCAGTAAATGCAGAATCATCACAAATCCAGTCATATCCCTTTTCATTGTGTCCATGGAAACTACTGAGAATAGGATTTATAAATTAACATCACAACTAAATCTGAAATACAACAACACAGCTGTAGTTCTCCCAAAAATTCACATCCCTTTTCATCCTCCAGCACCTACTAGATAGATTCAGCAGCCCTTGAAAGCCATTGAGGTACAGTTTAAATTCTGTTTACCTGGGAATGAAGTTAAAACCAGAAATCATCTGCAAAGTTGAAATGGCCAAATACAAGACTTAGGAGCGAAAAAATATCCCACCTTAAAAAGGGATGATTTACAAAGTTATTTTTGCAGTTTCCCCCCACACCACCTCCAAATTCCTTGTTCAGTTTTCTACCTTTCCCTATTTCATGCAGAATTCTATTTTTCACACCTTAAGTTCCTTTAAGAGGTGGTGATATGGAGAGTTGACTTAGATTTGCTGAATAAGCACCTACATTTTGATCTACACAGGAACATGTACTTGCGTGCAGATATATCTGATTTTGCTCTGATGAAAAACGTCTCTTTATTATTGAATGCCCGACTTATTTCAGGTGTGAAAATGAAATCATCACCATCAAGCAAACATTCTACAATGATTATAATCCTGTACATGCTGTAATCATCAATCTTCTGAAGTGCTCCCATTACATTTAATTATGTCCTGCACAGATATTAAAACTGTACAGAATTGTAAAAGGCAGAAAAAATTATACCAAGAGTCGTTTATGCTGCCTGACATGGGCAAAAAGAGGTAAACAAAAAATAGTTCAGTCCAAAACAGTAACTGTAGTTTTTTCGAAACAGCCTTAAATCAGTTGTGTGTAAATTATTCTACAAGTATGAGTTATCATTACTGAACCCAACAAACCCTAGTCACAAAGTCAGCCAATTTGTACTCTCATTGTACCTGCAGCCAGATCTCACCAATGGCACAAGGTGCTAGAAGTGTAACTCAAAAGCAGGACAGAAATGAATTGAAGTGAAGAAATAACAAATGCCCACCTAGCTGGGCATCAGAGAAATATGGGAATACAGGAATGAAAAAGATTGCAGATTCTACCGTTGATTACTTCAGGGCTGATCCATATCTCAACTCCATTTACCAGCTTCAATTCCAGATTATTTTCATGCAAGAGTCAATTTTAGTTTCAAAAACGTTAACTGACCCAGCTTTTTTCTCTTTGGAGTCCTGAGAAGATATTTGTAATTTTGACATCTCCCAAAACATCCAGCTCTAAACCTTTTAAGGTTAAAGCCTTTAGTTCAGCATTCTTCCACCAAAACAACTCACCCAATGAAAGGAGAAAGGCAGCAGAACAGAAATTATAGACCAGTTAGCCTGAGCTCAGTGGCTGGGAAAATGTTAGTGTCAATTGTTAAGGATGAGGTGTTGGAGTACTTGGTGACAAAGGACAGGAGAGGACAAAGTCAGCATGGTTTCCTTCAGGAAGAATCCTGCCTGACGAACCTGTTGGAACTCTTTGAGAAGATTACAAGTAGGATAGATAAAGGGGATGCAGTGGATGTTGTTTATTTGGACTTTCGGAAGGCCTTTGACAAGGTGCTACACATGAAGCTGCTTACTAAGTTACGAACCCATGGTATTATAGGAAAGTTACTAACATGGTTAGAGCATTGGCTGATTGGTAGGAGGCAGTGAGTGGGAATAAAAGGATTCTTTTCTTGTTGGCTGCCAGTGACTAGTGGTGTTCCGCAGGGGTTGGTGTTGGGACCACTTCTTTTTATGCTGTATTTCAATTATTTAGATGTTGGAATAGATAGCTTTGTTGCCAAGTTTGCAGATGATATGAAGATGGGTGGAGGGGCTTGCAGTGTTGAGGAAACAGGTAGGATGCAGAAGGACCTAGACAGATTAGGGAGAACAGGCAAGAAAATGGCAATTGAAATACAATGTTGGAAAATGCATGGTCATGCATGTTGGTAGAAGAAATAAATGTATGGACTATTTTCTAAATGGGAAAAAATCCAAAAATCTGAGATGCAAAGGGACTTGGGAGTCCTTGTGCAGAACACCCTAAAGGGTAACTTGCAGGTTCAGCCATATTAGATTTAATTTCAAGAGGTCTAGAATACAAGAGCAGGGATGTGATGCTGAGGCTTTATAAGGAACTGGTGAGGCCTCACCTTGAGCTCCTCATCTTAGAAAAGATGTGCTGGCATTGGAGAGGGTCCAGTGGAGGTTCACAAGGATGATTCCAGGAATGAAAGGGTTATCATACGAGGAACGTTTGATGGCTCTGGGTCTGAACTCACCGGAATTCAGAAGAATGAGAGGGGGGTTCTCATTGAAACCTTTCAAACGATGAAAGGCCTAGACAAAGTAGATGTGGAAAGGATGTTTCCCATGGTAGGAGAGTCTAGGACAGAGGGCACAGCCTCAGGATAGAGGGGTGCCCTTTCAAAATAGAGATGCTGAGAAATTTCTTTAGCAAAAGGGTGGTGAATTTGTGGAATTTGTTGCCACATGCAGCTGTAGAGGCCAGGTCATTGGATGTATTTAAAGCAGAGACTGATAGGCTCTCGACTGGACATGGCATCAAAGGTTATGGGGAGAAGGCTGGGGAGTGGGGTTGAGGAGGGGAAAAAGAATCAGCCATGATTGAATGGCGGAGCAGACTCAATGGGCCAGATGGCCTAATTCTGCTCCTATGTCCTATGGTCTTATGATTATTACCACTTATCTCACCCTCGTTTGAATTTATTAAAAATTAGAAATCTCCATTTTTCATGTTATTATAGCTCTTAAAGTGGTCAGTCCCACATTAAAACAACATTTAACACATAATCTGGTAACAGTGAACTTATATCAAAGGACAATTTTGCATTATGGTCTTCATAAGTTCAATACATTAGGTGCTGAAGATGTTTGTATGAACACTTCAGAACAATTCCTTTCCTGCAGAATCATGCACCACTTAGCATTTGGTCAAACAAGCTTTTTTTCCCCCCTGAAAATACTGGGTTATGTTGGAAAAGGATGCTTTCATTTAGCTCAAATGCAGGTACAATACTCCAAGCAATATGAAACGTTCCGAAATGTGTCTGAGACAAGGAGCTCCACAAAGACAAGGATTGTTCTACTACACACTTTACCACAATCAAAACAAAACACCCAGTTGGAATATTCGGTCACTTTTCCTTCCAACGGTACAACTTGCAGGGACTATGTAATCCAACAACTAGTATGTAAACTTTGAATAAATCAGAGCTTTGAGTGAAACATTTGAATTGAACCCAAAGAAAATGCAGCTTTCCACTGCAAACAAGGACTAAAGGCTTACACTGCTGATCAATAAATACAGGGTCTAAAAAGGAAAAATGACTAGAGTGAAAGTAGGCCAGAAACCTGTTTCATTACTTAACTCTTCGACAAACACCCACTGAAATCAGAAGCTTGCAAATCTAAATGGTGAAACGTATCACTCAAGTTGAATAGAAACACTCAAATCACCCAGCAATGCCCACCCACGTGCAGACTGGAGGCATGGCATACAAGAAAAGCCTCTTCTTACAACCTTACGTATCTCTGGGATAAGAAGATCTCTCGGCTCTAAATCAGATGGTGTGTTGAAGTTCCGGTCCCAATATCCATGATGAAACTGAGTGCAATACCAAGGAGCACAGCATTGTTGATGGCCTGAAGTCCCACGTGCCCCCCGGGTAAAACATTCCCCGTTTACCTTGGAACTGACAATATTGTGCACTGTCCTCTCTACGTTGAGCTACCACAACCCAGTGATTCTGATAAGCCAGTGAAATCGGAGGCTGCGGTCGTGTAGCACTCAGCACAGCACTGGTACAGCTCTGTGGCATTCCGGAGTCCAGAGTTCAATTCCAGCACCATTCTGTAAGGAGCCTGTACCTCCTCTCTGCGGTCCAGGCACTCCAGTTCAAAGGTGTACCGGGTGGGTTAATTGTTCATTGTAAATTGTCCTGTGATGAGATTAGGGCTAATCCGAGTTTGTCGGGGGTTGCTGGGGTGGTGTGGCTCGAAGGGTTGGAAGGGCCGACTTTGCACTATATCACTAAATTTTTTTTAAAATAAATGGTCCACTCTGCTGAGGTCATTTCATAAACATCTTTGCCCACATGTGTGATGAAGTTCAGAACAGTGGGTCCAATTTGGGAAGCATATAAACAATGTGGCCTGCCCATTAGTGCCAGCTGATTGCAATTATAGTATTAATGTTAGGAACATTAGCTCACTTTTTCTGCCTGCGGATTTTAAGGAGACGGCATTGGTTGTTTTTCTCCAGTGCTTTGAGGTGGCTGCTGTAAGTTGCTCGTTTCTCAGCAAAGATTGCAAGGCCGGGGATTACGGCTGCCTAGATATTCAACCAGTATTTTTGCCCAAAAGATGTGCTGATGCGCTAGAGAATTTCATCACTGATGTTAGTCTTCAAAGAGAGGTGGCACCCAAGGAATGGAAGACGGACCACTTTTTCCAGAGTCAAGTCTAAAACCTGTATTGTCAGCAGTCAGGTTCCAGTGGCTGGTAGGAGACCCGTGGTTTACAGAAATGTTAGTCCTATTCACACGTGTGCTTCAGTGACCACTGGATGGACACACACTCCATCTGCTTTCTTCAGCTTGATGACTGAAATTGGGATGACCTTGGTTCTGGAATGGAGGTGACATAGGTTGAGCAGCTCTCCCCATATGTCCCAGTTATAACCACCCCAGCAGAAAGACTCCCATTGGTCAACGGTCATCATGAGGGATCTTTTCAAGGGTACTTCAGCCCACTTTCATCACTACCCATCACAGTGCAGGGTGATGCAGAAATCCTTGCCAGCTCTTACTCAGATGATGTTACAGATGACAATGCCTGTGTGGCTGCAGTTTTCCTCTCTGTTGAAAGACGGTGCTGGTTTCAGCAGGAAAAGATATTACTGATACAAGTTTCCCCGATTTTTGAGGAACTCTGATCCTTCCTGACTCTAATGCTGGAAAACCTCAGAATGTATCAGTTAGTCTCCTCCAGAACACAGGGTAGGAGGACTCAAATTACAAGTCATCCTTAGCTCTCATTCAAGATGATGATGTCAATATAGGGTGTCCAAATTCCCAGGAGACAAAAATGGAACAAGGTTCTGGTCTCTTATTGGAGCTACCCAAGAAGGACCAAAGGTGCAGACCCCAAATTTCACCAAGGAGTGAAAATTACCTGTGTACCTTTTCTGTCCATATGAAATAGCTATCACACACCAGCTAGCACAACAAACAAGAGAGTCTTGATCCAGTGGCAAGGAGGTGCAATACAACGACAGACAAGACTCTGCTACAAGGACATCAACATATTTGCAGATGCACACAAATGCCTGCTACACAACTCATAAGTGGTCACAGACACAGGCACCACTTCTCACGTGCCTTCACAACCCACCCCCACCCCACCAATCCAGCTTCTGGACCCTGCTGTGCACAAAATGGTTCTGTTGTCTCCATTTTAACACTTCCTGAAGTCTAAGTACTATTTCCCCGGCAGTAAAACAATGAAACATTCCAAATGAAAGAAAGTGGCGTGCAAAATGACAAGAGGCATAGATTGAGTTGACTTTTTCCCCAGGGTGGAAATGGCTTATACCAGGAGGCATAATTTTAAAGTGATTGGAGGAAAGTACAGTGGGGAGTCAGAGGCAAGATAATTTGTTTATTTTATTTTTATTTACACAGGGAGTGAGTGGTGAGTGCATGGAACAACCTGCCAGGGGTGATGGTAAAGGCAGATAGTATTAGGCACATGGATAATGGAAAAATGGAAGGCTGCGTAAAGGAGAAGGATTAGATTGATCTTAGGGGTCAGCACAATATCGTAGGTTGAAGGGCATGTACTATGCTGTAGTGTTCTATGTTTAAGACTAGTTTCTTCATTATCTTTGGCCAGTTCAGGCCAATAAAACACATTTTACTGAATTTTTGCTAAACAAATCAAAACATACAAGTTTCAGAAAAAGCAACCTGCAGTTTCCTGCGTCCCAGATTTTGAATCACCATCTGGAGTATTCAGCCTTGTGAGCAGGGCACAGGCAACACAATCCTCGAACAGAGCCACCTTTCAGCCTTTTGTAATTATCTCTGACATTATTAAAATATACAAATGACTGTGTTTTTGGCACATTCACAACTAGCCCATAAAGCAACGAAGTGTTTGCAAAAATGCTTGAGCGTTCAGCTGCTATACAGCAGCCAATGGTACACTTATTTAACCAAGTCATGGCAGGTTATAATTCAAGTCCAAAACAATGCAACACTCTGATCCATTTCAGAGTACCAATGGAAAAACAATCAGCAGAATCTGACAGTAAAGCTAAGCCCTCTCAATATTAGCTAGAGACATCTAGTGGTACAAAATGATTATTTAATGTTCATCCAGACAATGCAACGTCTTCTCTCTTTGTTAGGCCCAACATCTCATTCATTCAACAGCAGAACAAAGAATTGAACTGAAAAGTTACAGAGCAGTCATTGATTCTGGCCTTGGGAAAGGAATTTACTTTTGGCATCTTTATGATTATGCACTGTATGTTCAAGTAACTCCAGAGAAGTCTACGTCTCAGGAGCACAGCTCATTATTCAGGATGAAAACTAGTACTTACAGAGGTAAAAGCCCCAGCAAAGAAACAGCCAAAATCAACCCCAGCTCTGCCCCTTTCTTTCCTCGCTGTGACACAAACACATATACATGTAACAGCCATAATATAACACACATACATATAACAGCAACTAATAAGTAGCATTGATGTTGTATTCACTGAAAACTCACATGGTCAACGCAAATTTTTGTAAAAGTGATGAGGCACTCAAACCTCATGTGGAGGCAAATGGCTTTATACCTGAAGCCATTTAAAATGAATATAAATGAGAAACTGTCATAGATAGGATGCAACCAGCAAGGTTTCAATGATGTACCAAGATACGCTTTTTATTAAGCAGATTCAAAAGTACCATGCAGCACAGAAAATTACGAAAGAAATATCATCAAGGTGTGCAAAGTCTTGAGTTTAGTTACTTTTTGCTTTAGGGTTTTTTAAATAATGTACATGTATACTGAACTCATCCGACTGTTACTTCACAAAAAGGCTTCATTTAAAATGCCTTCTCTCGACCTGTCCTGCTCACTGCATCAGCTACAAGGGTCAGTGTTCAAAGTAGAGGTCTTTCTTTACACACCTGTACAGACCTGCCCGGAATGCTCTGCAGGCTACCAGCCGCTCCTTTTGAAAGCACATGCCTGCACAGAATGTAACAGCTCCGAGCAAAGTTACATTCAAAACAGCTGTGGTAAAATTAGAAGCAAAATGTAATTTAATCACACCACTTTGGCAATGCCATTTCTGAACTGCTCTGGCAAAACTTTCACAGATTTACACAGCACACCAAACAGAACTTTTGGCCCATCGAGTTTATGCCAACAGTCAGGCATTCATTTACAATGACCCTGCAATAATCTCATTTAGTCGCATCATATTCCTGTCACCACTCCCCAATATTCCATCTCTCAGTCAAATACCAGGGCCAATTAACCCACCAATCCATTTATCTTCGGGTTGTGGGAGATAAGCAAGGCAGTCACCAGAACATGTGAACACCCAGGGTCAGGACTGAACGTGGGTCAGTGTAACCGTGAGGCAGCACCTCTCCTAGTTGTGCCACTATGTCACCCAAGATGTAGATTGGATGGTGCACAGCCAAAGAATGAAACATGTTACATTTTTGAAGCTTCACTTCTGCTTATAAAAGTGGTAGAAACACAGAATAATGCACTTGCATCCATAAATTTAATTTGCTGAAGTCTTCATCAGCAGGAATGCATCTCTACCTATTTGTGAATTATCTGTTATGCATACTGCCCCAACATTATTATGAGTTAACACTTAAACTCAGAATTAAAGTTTCAGGGGATGTCAATCAATTATTTAGGTGGTACTACAGGTATCAGTAACTGTATGAAATGTAAACCAATGATTCTGAGAACATTAACAGCAATCTGAACACAGGACTCATTATCATTTGCAACTGCAGATTTCAGAGTGAAAATTTTATAATTTTCATCCAAACAAGTTATTCTAGTTTTGCCTCAACATTTAAAGTTACCAGTGTCTCGCAGGACACAGATGAAACATATTCAAGAGGAGACCTGATAATATTAAATACCATGTCTTTGAAAGATTTGCAGCGAACTGTTTTAAGCACAAATGGAATACAAACTCCAAATTAACTGATCTACAAAGCACAGGTGGCAAACACTCCAGAATCACATCAAAAAGTTAAACACTAGCTAGGTAATTTGTTTAATTAACTACCTCATGATCTTTAACTCCATACACCATTTTTCTCTAGCTGTGATGATGGCCAGATTACAGGGCAGGTAGCAATTAATTTGAAAATTCCCCACAAGATTAAATTGTAAAGGAAGATGGGATTAATAAATAACTTCTGAAACAGATAATGTACACAATTACACAGTTGATCTGTTTGATGAAAGAAATGAATGGGATTTTTATCTTGGCGTATGAAACTGTCCGGATTCAAAATGCATCAATGAACTATGAACTGAAGACCCTAATATGCCAAATTCTCATGCCTGCTTTGATACTTTTTTTTAAGAACAATGTCATCAGATTCAAATTACCTGCACCAGCACAGTTATAGACCCTACATCTGAGAAATCACAGCGCTTCACATTTTGAAAGCCAGTTTTGGAACTCCTCAAAAACGTTCCCTTTCACTCAAAAAAAGCCACCCAACGAAGAGTGGATGTGTGTAATGCATGCAAAGTTATGGTGTGTGCACATATGCACAGTGCCACCGGGGGAAGCGTAATAAATAAGTTGCTAATGTTTAAGTCATTCGCTATGTCATTATATTCCTGGCACTACATTAAAAATCTGAACTCGTACATACTGTATATTACTGTTGGTGAACAAGGAGATTGGTAACAGATGTTAATTGGAACTGAGACAGAGAATACAGTGGGGCTGAAGTACGGGCGGTACTTGATAAGATACTATGCCATTCTCATCTTCTCTAAGAAACTTTTTAAAGCTGCCTTTGGATTACCTTTTGGTCCTAGATCATATTTACTGGTTGGTGTGCCACCATATTTTCATACAGCAACCTTTCCAAGTCAAGGATTGCTCATTGTAAAACATTTTCCAAAAATCAGCTAAAATATTATATTCTGGGAAAGCCACATGCTGGCAGAACATTTCAATAATTAAACAATTTTAGTCATCATACTATTGGACAGTATCATCACTACTGATAGGAATAATGACCCTAGATGTAAATTTCGAGCCAGTTAACTGTAAGGCAGCATTAGCAGAGGTACCTCACACAAAACGCTGGAGGAACTCAGGAGGTTAGGCAGTATCCTTGGAGAGGAATAAAGAGTCAACATTTTGGGTTGAATCCCTCCATCAGAACCTGAGCTACTGAGTTCCTCCAGCATATTGTATGTGATTTCCAGCATCGGCAGAATCGGTGTTATTATTAGCAGAGTGACAGGAACACGAGAGGAGAAGGCCTTTGCTTAGGAACAGGAATGAAGATAACTTGGGCACTTTGGTTCTGACATGACTGAGGAAGCCAATGTGGAATCCACAGTTCACAGGATGCTTGGGTGGGCAGCTTGTGAATTAGTATGCCCCTTTCGGCATTTCTGCTTGGCTCACTCTGCTTTGACTCTAGGTTCTAGGTGCCACAAAAAATGTTATTCTCCTGTTTGAGTGGGATTTCCAGTAGTCAGAAGGAATGTTGTATTATTTCTATAGTGAATCTTTTCTTCTCAGTAAATCCTTTCCATGACAGAGTTTAGAACAGAGACGCATTTTAAACCACTTACAATTTACTTGGGAGAAATGGTATCAGGTTACCAAAGTGATATCTGCCTTTGTGAAATCAGTTGAGAAATACCCTCAAGTGTTCCTGAATTATTTAGAAGCACTTTGTCCCAGACAAACTTAAGTAACTTTTTAATTGTAATTCTAAACTACATTCAAAATGGTACTACCTTCAATCCTTGACAAAGGCAGCACCAAGAGACACTTAGTGCACCAATTCACTGCACACCTGTCCACCGGAATCCTAATATGCTGAAATCAGAATTACCTGGTAAAAACTCAGACATTTTATTGCAGTAATGCACATAGTGATAGTACTAACATGGAAGAGAGAATGGAATCGTGCCTATTCAGAATGCCATGTTATACTTCCAGAGTCCAGCAGAAACACAAGCTGACTGGAGTTGTGCACATAAATCCTGCATGGATTACTTGATGAAATTTATTTTGCCTAGATTCAATGGGAGTTTGTAAGATTGGGGTAAAGAAAGTAATCTAATATGATACTACACTGAAGTCTGGATTTTATTATCCAAAGATAAACTTAATTTTGAGTTTGAAAGAGGTGGCGAGGAGAGGGAGGAAAAGAGAAAAAAGGGTCATCAGATTTACTGGAGGGGTGATGTCCATTAAGGCTCCAGAGACAAGAGGAGAGTAGAAATACAGTGCCGAGGAGGTGCAGTTTAAGGGGGCCTTTAGAAGAAGTCAAGTGGAATAACGAGCAGCAAAGAGATGGTGCTCATAAAAGCGGGTGTCATCACGGTGCGGTGGGACAGACGTTACTGTAACTTGCCTGTCTGTCCTCCAGCCGCCTGTTGAGCGCCTCTTTCAGCCCAGACACCCGGGGGATCGGCGCCTCTCCCCGCGGGGGCCGGGCCCATCCCCGTGGCTCCCAGCACGCCGCCGGGCCCGTCAGACAACCCACCATCTCCGCACACTCCCGAAGAGAAGTTTGAGTTGCAGAGCGACAGCCAGCACGAAGCTAGCGGTCACGGTACACCCTGGCGAGGAGAACACGACCAGCCCCAGCTCCTCAGACACTCCCTCCATACTCGACCAGTGACAGGGTTTAAGCCCCTCCGCGACTCGTCGCCTTCGAGCCCATTCTCAGCGTGAAGCCAGAAGCCCCCGGGCCTGACTGCAGCCTCCCTCACAGCAGCGCGCCTTCAGGGAGTTCGATGCCAAGGAAAGCAACCTTGCAGGAGCGAGGGGGGAGACGTGGGAGTAAAGACACGAGAGGAGGAAGGGAAGGAAAACGGGGGGGGGGGGGGGGCGAAAGAACGGCTCTTACATGGCTGCAGCGTTGGTCGGATGAATCCAGCTGTGGCAGTCAGTTCGGGAGATCCGCGGCTTGGCAGCGCTTCCTCCGAGACGGTCGAGGCTCAGACTGGCAGCATGTCCACACACACACACCGAGAGAGCAGGAGGAGCGGGCGTGCCACCGCCCCGCTGCGGTACCAACTCCCCCCTCCCCTCCCCTCGCCGCTCCTTTCCCCGTCCACTTGCTGCTCCTGTTTTCCCCTTCTCGTCAGTCGGTGCCGCAGAACCCGAGCCACCGGTTGTTCGAAGAGCTGACACAGGGGGAGGGGCGGCAGCACCAGGAGCTCAAGCCTCTCGGTGCAGTTTGGACTGTTTGCGTCTCATTGTAGGTTGTGTACAGTACTAGGGACAGGCACACGCATCTACTCCACCACCGGGCTCAAACCGCTGTCTGCAGTCAATGCAAACACAAAGTTCCACTGCTGAGCCGGAACAATATGCATGCATGCAAAAGCGAACTTTATGGAATAAATGACAATATTACCCATTATGGATGTAACTTACATTAGTTGTGAATGATTCCCCCTATGTAAAACGTTGAAATTGTTCTGTAAATTATTTTTCCCAAAAAAGGTTCTGGTTCAAAAGGGTACGTAACAGCTAAATATAGCTCTGCTTATATTTCATTTTGAGCGGAGAGCTTATTTCTGACCTTTGTTCCTCGGGAAAGTTGCTGTGAATTTTATAGAGGCAGATGAATATCCGCCAATTACATCGTGGCCGATAGGGTTAAACTATGGGAACTAAGTGTGAGGCTTTTGTTCTCTCGTGTCAAAATATTAGGGAGTGATTGCATTAAGATTTTTACAAAATGATTTGATAGGGAAAGAGACACTAATTCCCATGGTGAGTGTAGACGTGGGAACTCGGCACCTTTGACTCAGTTCTGTTTGCATACACCTGAACTCAAGCCTTTCAAGCTACAGATCAAATAGGTGCATTTGCCTGATAGTAGAGTGCTGTGTATAATCAATGAGAAACCACAGCCAAACAAAGGTCTCATGCTGAATTCACTTTAATAATTCCAATGTGTGGTATACACCAAATATTCACAAACATTCAAATTAGGTCTAGCACATTGGAATCTTTTTTAGCCCAATGATACTGACAATCTGGAACTTTCCCAAAAGGTATGGAGGTTGGGTCAAGAATGACTGCGGCTCAAGCTTCATGTTTCATTAAGTGTGAACCAGTTTTTATTCAAGGGATGAAGGTGTTGCTGACAAGGAAAGTATTTGGTGCCCTTGAACAGTTGTGAAAATCTGCTTTGCTGAACTTCTGGTAAAAGCATTCACACTGTTGGTAATGAGTTAAAGAGGAGTGATTTTTTCCAAATCAGGGAAGTATGTGACTTGGGGCAGGTGTGTGCCACAGTTTTGGGAGATGCTGGGAGAGTGAACCGAGTGTGTGCCTTCTGCAGCCGCTGTGCACTAGTGGAAGGAGTGGAGACCCAAGATGCTTGATGCCAATGTGTGCCAATGAGTGGTGATCTAAGATGCCAATTGAATGAGCTGATTTATCTCAGATGGTTTCAAATTTGTAACTGAGGAAAATATACTCCAACACTATCTGTACCAACTATTGTACTTATGTATACTAATTTAATTTACTGCATTTGTTGCCTTTTATCCCTTGGTAATTTAAATGCTTGTTTCGGTTCTTCTTTTGTATTCATGCAGTGTATTGACCCAGGAAAATGGGGCATACTGTATCATGTTCCTGTTTTGGATAGCTTCTTGCCTCAGACTATACCTCCTGTCCCAACATGTAAATTAATATTTGATGTAGGTTAATTTATTTAAGCAAACTTGTAGATGGTTTGTCCCCCTCAAAATACGACACTGAGTTTATTCCAGCAAACTTTACCTCACCAAATCACCCATGTAATCTCTTAACACAGAACATTAATCATTCAGATTTTGAGTAACTCATCCACCTGCCCTGGATCCATTCTTCCGCTGGTCTGACAGGATCGAGGAAAAAGCTTCCCTCCATTTCTTTGAGGTTTGAGGCGATTGAGATTGGTGGGAAAGGACACAGTTGTCGGGCAAGTGGGTGGGTTGGTCCTTTGAATGTTAACGTTGAGCTTCCTGCACACTCTGTGCCATTTCAAATATCCCTTTCCATTTTGAGTAATCATGGGCCAGGGGTTCAAGGTGTTGGTATAGAGAGAGGCATTTAAACTTTTTCAAGAAGACCTTAAAAACACCTTTGAATCATTGCCTCACTGCATCTGTTTAACACCTACCATGGAACAGTGTGTCTGCTTTATGAGGCTTATTACTTGTAGGTTAGTGATCTGGCTCCCACAATAGAAATAACAATGTAATTTTGGCCCACAATTGCTCTGGGACGGCATGCTGATATTGGCTTACTCAACCTGTCAGTGAATTTGTGATCCATACTCACAAGAAAGAAGCTTTTGATGATCTCAACTGCCACTCTGCTTGGCCCTTAACTCCAAAACAGAGCAAACTATCTGGTCCTATTTTCTGTCACCCCGATGAATAAGAAGTCAAAAAGGCTATAGACCAACTAAAACCAACAAAGCTTCAAGGGTGGTTGGTATTTCTGCTGAGGCAGTGTAGAACTTCAGTCATTGATGCACAATTCCATCTCCTTCATTGTCACCATTCCAGGAGATCTCGGATATAATCATGTCTTTCTGCAAGAGACAAGTCTGACTGCCATTTCTACAATGGCACCTCCTCACTGACTGCCACACAGAATGTCACCACTCTGATTCTCCTTGACCACCTCCTCCCAAGTGCTAAAGAACTGTCACTTCATTTGCAGCAGTGGTTCCATCCAGCTGAAATCAAGGTGAACATAATCTTTACAGCCCAAAAACTCCCAAGAAGGTGTGGCACTAACCCGTATATGTGGACATTTCAACTTCACCAGAGCCTTCGTCTAAATAACTGAGAAGGATCATGGAACATTCTCCTTGGAGCATTTTCCTTAATAACAAAGAATATCATTCAGGCTTTCCTGATGGATAATTTTATTTTTGTGAAACTAATGCCTCAGTTGCTCAGATGTAACTCATCATAGTGAAATTAAAATTTTTTTAAAAAGGGGACAGAAGGGGAAGGTCAGCCTTTCCAGCTCTTGGTTACGAGACTGGAGCTGTTCAGGAGGGTGGCAAAGCAGTGAGTATAGGATTAAGCTCAACTGTGAAGCCATAATGGCCATGTAATAGGGTGACAGTCATAGTCAAGTTACAAAGAGCACGAGATGTAGGATAGCATGTGCATGGAACTGCACCCCATATAGAACCAAAAGAGAAAGCAAGTGGATTGAACTTGGGAAGTAAACAATTTTGCAAATAAACAGATTCCCTCATATGATAGTTAAGTATTTTCTCTATGCAGGGTATCCTGAAGAACAATATGCAAGCTTGCTTTAGATTCCAAGTAATTTTCTTTTATTCATATTGTTTTCATGGCAAGTTTGTTTCACCACCTACAATGAATTATTATCTTGATCTGATTTTGAAGCCCTTCCTCATGTTCTTGGTGCCTGCACTATTATCTGTGATTTTTTTTAATTCCAGAATTTGTTCCTGCTAGGATTCAATTCTGCAGGTGCCAGACACCCTTCTGAACACTGAGTGGTGAGGCCTCATTGTGATTCTAACTGCTGCTGGCATTCTAATTCCATTTGCAGTGATCGAAGTCCAAGGCAGATTGTCTCTTCTCTGACTCAGGTGAAGATTGGGCAATGACAAAGTTCTCCGTGTCTCCTTGCACATCGGCCAGCTCAGCACAGTTTAGGAATCAAACCTGTGACCTTGTGATCAGTCTGATTTATTGTCCTTATTTCTCAAGCATCAGAGAAGCTTTTTAGTTTGGGACAATGTGAAAAAATGCTTCAGTCAATTCTGTAAACTCCTTAACTGAAGAAAATATTTCAGATAACTCAAATGTTGGAATGTTAATATTTTGACAATCACATCAATGTTTTCTTTCTCTGTGACACAATCTGATGAAAAATTCATACTTCAAGACACTGAGCGAAATGAATTGAATCCCTGCAACGTTCTGAAGATGGTGCCTTGAAATGAATGGAACATGTGCTTATCAATCAAAGCCGTTTGCAGTGAGGATATCCTTGCAGACTGCTAGCCTATTCCTAATGTATTATATGAGACAGCAGGCATGAACTTCACGTACATGTTAAAGCAACCATTTCCTTTTTGCTCATGATTATGCTTGAGAAAGGCAAACAATTCCCTAATCAAGACTAATATTGCATGTAATATATATACAAATATTGTCGATAGTTAGAATGTCTTTTAATGCACTTATCTTTGTGTATACACAAGTCAATAAAAAGCACGCAAGATAATTTTATTCCTCTGCCTTCAGCTGCTTGTTCTTCCTATTTATTTACATGGGCTACCAGTAACTACTAACAACATGATTCAGCTGATGACCACAACTGGTAAAGAGGAAGCCCATGATCATAAAGTAGCTTGTTGTCTTTTCCTATTTCTTATTTCTCTACCCTCCAGCAGAAAATGCCAGGTTCCTAATTTACGTTTCCTCCAATAGCGGTGAAATTAGCCCGAGAGAAACAGCCCAGCTGTCAATGACTTCTCTCGTTCTATGGCACCATATGTCTTCTGAAGTACTGTACCTGAGAATGGCAGCATCTGATGACATAAACTGGAGCTTTATATGAACGGCCCCCTCACCAAAGTCAGACATACATAACATCCACAAAATCCTTATTTGTTACAGGATTTGTAACACAGTGTCACTAAATTAATATGAATGTTCACTTGAAGTTCGGTTATCAAAAGAGCAAAAGCCATTGATCATCTATGTAACATTTCAGGAAGTGGAACATCAAATAGAATTCACAGTAATCAACAATTTTTCTCTTAAGTATTCAATTATTGTATCGTTATTCAATATACCAACAGTCAGATTCTCTATATGGATAGCATTTGACTCAGCCACTGCATTAAAATGCTATCAGCACTAATGAATGACACCAAGGGTTTTTTTCCCCTCAATTAACTGAAACACCAGTATATTTGTGCAGTCTCTTGTCACGCAATGATATTACACCTCATGCACTGTTCCATAGTGTCAGTATCAGTGCCATCCATCTTTTCCCCTTTCAAGTCCACAGCCTTTCAGGAAATCCTTCCTGGAATTAAACAGTAATGGGAGCAATCCAAGTACATCTGAATGATTGGGAATTGAAATGATCAATAGTGAATTCTCTGTTCAAGATTCTTCATTACTCCCATATTGTCCAAATTCCAAATACACCAAACCATCAATTCTGTAGAATTAACACGAAAAATTACCAGAGAAATCAGTGACAATCTAAATCTAATAAACATAAAGATGTCAGAAAATAAAGTTATTATAGTTTTTAAAATTCGATTTCCTTCAATCATAAAAGTAGCCAACTTATAATAGGTATTTTTCTGGAATAAAGCTGTTTAGGCCAATGAGATTAGTTGGACTACTTTTATATTGGTTTACACAGAAAATTATTAATCTTTGGTGAGTCAAATTGTAATTAAAAAGAAATTGCCTAGAACACCATGTTCACAAAAAAAATTACCAAACAGCTTAAAGGAGTTTCTTTTCCCAATGCCATTGGTTGCCATGGTAACTAGTTCTAGGCAATACACGCTGACAGTGATATAGTTCAACAATAACCAGTCTGGCCCATTTTATCCTGACACAGATTTACAGATTATTTTACCAATCAGTAATATGTCAGTGGAAACCAACCGACAAACTCTGTCTCAGTTACCATCTGATTTGAAAGCAAGTTAATGAAGAAAGGCTAGGAAAGAAGATGAGGAATTAAAATTGATTATTTAAGATACACTATATGGATTTTCAAGGTACAATGGATTTTTAATTGATTCCAATTAAATTAGTTTGCCGTTCTTATGCATATTTGGAGCAGTAACTAATTCTAATCAACTTTGTCTTAAATACAACTTTATATCCACCTGATAAACTACTTTCTGGAGCTAGTTCACAGGGAAAGAAAGAACTTGGTGTCTTCACTCATGTGCATGATATGAGCTAATCTCCCAAAAATACCTATTTTGTAAAATAAACCATGACTAAACCATAAAGGTACAGATAACTGGACTGAGTTTTTGAATCCATTAATTTTTTAAAATTGTGATGTAAATAAAGATGCAACTATTCAATCACAAATTTACCAAAGATCCCCAAGTAATGGCAATCAAAAAGGTGTTGATTCTGAAAATCTGAAATAAAAGCAGAAAACTCTGAAAACATTCAGGAAGTCAAGCAGCATGTGGAGAGAGAAGGGCCTTCAACCTGTAACATTAACTGTGTTAACTCAAGTTTTCCCTCCTCATCTGCCAAGTGTTTCCAGCATTTTCTGTTTTTCATCCTGGTAAATGCTATTGCACAAGTTATTCACCATCACGGCATTCTCTTCAATTGGTTGTACATTAAAAGAAATACTAATAAAAAAACAAACACAATATACATCATATGCTGCTTGTGACTGTGCATCCTCTGAACATCAAGAGCTTAGAGCGTTTTAGCACCCATGTGTATTTAATAAACTATTAATGCTCTGCATGTTTATTCAGTTTGCAATGTTACTTTTGCAATAATTACATTCATATTATTTTCACAATATTCTTTTTACAAGACATTATTCGGGTGGTATAACGTGGTTAGCATAATGCTATTGCAGCACCAGTGACCCGTGTACAATTCCCATCCCATCGCTGTCTGCAAGGAGTTTGTACGTTCTCCTCATGACCATGTGGGTTTCCTCCCTCTTTTCAAAGATGTACCATCGAGTTGGTCACACGGATATAACTAGGCACGTGGGCTTGTTGGGCTGGAAGGTTCCGGTGCCTTGCAGCATCTCTAAATAACTAAGACAGTAGGACATGGTGCAAAATTATTACAATCTTGGCTTGGACCTGGATTTAGATTCTTTTCAACCTCTAGCCTGTGAAGTTCATGCACTAAGTATGTTTAAGTAATCTTAACCCAGTTATTGTGGGCATGCATCACAACCTAGCAATTTTACTTAGAGTAACCATAAGGTGTCTGGAGCTGTACATTATGGTGTGACATTGTGCATTAGACAATGGACAGCCCTGCAATTTGAATACTCTTGTAACATTCTTGATCCTAGTCCTGCTAAACAAGGAACAACTTTAATAATGGGACCACAATTGCCAGTAATTCTTTTTCATTCAGTTCAGTATCTGATATATGCATTACTCCATCACCACATCTCAGCATCCCTAAATCAAGCTGGAAAAACCAAGCATGATATTCATCAGAGCAAACACCAGGAAATCTGCAGATGCTGGAAATTCAAACAACAACACACACAAAATGCTGGTGGAACACAGCAGGCCAGGCAGCATCTATAGGGAGAAGCACTATCGACGTTTCGGGCCGAGACCCTTCATCAGGACTAACTGAAAGGAAAGATACTAAGAAATTTGAAAGTAGTGGGGGGAGGGGGAAATGCTAAATGATAGGAGAAGACCGGAGGGGGTGGGATGAAGCTAAGAGCTGAAAAGGTGATTGGCAAAAGTGATACAGAGCTGGAGAAGGGAAAGGATCATGGGACAGGAGGCCTCGGGAGAAAGAAAGGGGAGGGGGGAGCACCAGAGGGAGTTCCTCCAGCATTTTGTGTGTGTTGCTCAGATTTCCAGCATCTGCAGATTTTCTCTTGTTTGTGAAAGTTAAAGTCTACTTTTTTCCCATGTTTGGATTAATCATTTAATTTGTCTTTATTCAGTTCAATAATTTTGTCAATATGTTCACAAGGCTGCCATTGAAGAACATTGATAGTAACCACACAAACATCTAACAGAGTTAGATTGATGGATTTCTGTCAGCACAGGACTTATTAAGAATAAGCAAAGGGCCAAAAATCAAAGACAATACAAGAGTTTGATCCAACAGAAAAATGGATGCTTAATTATTAAAGTAATGGATGTCTTTTTATCCATTACATGTGAGATATTTGCAGCACCATTTTAGATTCAGGCTGTCAGAAGATATGGGGTGCTTCTGAACAAGGAGCTAGAAGGACACAAATCAATAATGGGAGATAAAAGTGCCTTAAGCAGTTTTGACCACTTAACATAAGTTCAATGGTAGAACCAATGGAAATTTATGAGCAGGTTTGCTGTCCATGTATTGGTAATCACTGGAACATTTCTTTCCCTTGGAATTGGGACCATTTATTGACAATATCGTCAGAGTAATATTGAGCAAGTTTAAATATAGAACATAGAAACTTATAGCACATTACAGGTCCTTCGGCCCACAATGTTGTGCTGAGCATGTAACCTACCTAGAGACTGTCTAGAATTTCCCTAGCACATAGCCCTCTATTTTTCTAAGCTCCATGTACCTATCCAAGAGACTCTTAAAAGATCCTATCGTATCTGCTTCCACCACCACTGCTGGCAGCGTATTCCACGCCCCTACCACTCTCTGTGTGAAAAACTTACCCCTGACACCCCCTCAGTACCTATTTCCAAGCACCTCAATGCCCCTTGTGTTAGCCATTTCAGTCCTGGAAAAAGCCTCTGGCTATCCACATGATCAATGCCCCTCATAATCTTGTTCACCTCTATCAGGTCACCTCTCATCCTCTGTCGCTCCAAGGAGAGAAGGCCAGGTACACTCAACCTACTCTCATAAGGTACGCCATTCTAAATATAAACATTGAAAACCTACAGCACAATACAGGCCCTTCGGCCCACAATGCTGTGGCGAACATGTACTGTACTGACTTTAGAAATTACCTAGGGTTACCTATAGCCCTCTATTTTTCTAAGCTACACATACCTATCCAGGAGTCTCTTACAAGACACTATCGTATCCGCCTCCACCACCATTGCCGGCAGCCCATTGCATGCACTCACCACTCTCTGTGTAAAAAAACTTACCCCTGACATCTCCTCTGTGCCTAATATATCAGTGCCATTCTAACTATTTTCAGATCTGTAATATTTTACTGGACAACCTGTTGTAATTATCAAGGTGGAATGATAAACAAAAGGCCAAATATAGCAAAAACTGTAAGAAGTGTGTTCCATACAAAGATATTGCGCAATAGTAGCATACTGTGATAATTTATACATGATGCATCTCTTTCTCAAGTGCATTAAAAGATGTTTCATGCAAGTCTTTGCGCTGTTATCAACTTCAAACAAAATTGCATTGGAGAGCTTGGTCAGTAAGGCTTAGTCAGTCACAGCTAACCCGTACTGTAGATCTGGCACAACTAATAGTAATTAATGATCAGCTGCAGCCTTAAATTCCCTTTTACAGCCTCTTTCCAGAAAATACTGCATTGCTGGCCTTCAAGCAGCTTACTCTGAAGTACAAAGAGAGATCATTCTTCATATAACTTCCAATATAACTCAGAGTCCTGCCATGTGCAGAAGTTCGCTGATGACACGGCCATAGTGGGGTGTGTCAGGAATGGACAGGAGGAGGAGTATAGGAAACTGATACAGGACTTTGTGATATGGTGCAACTCAAACTACCTGCGTCTCAATATCACCAAGACCAAGGAGATGGTGGTGGACTTTAGGAGATCTAGGCCCCATATGGAGCCAGTGATCATTAATGGAGAACGTGTGGAGCAGGTTAAGACCTACAAGTATCTGGGAGTACAGTTAGACGAGAAGCTTGACTGGACTGCCAACACAGATGCCTTGTGCAGGAAGGCACAGAGTCGAATGTACTTCCTAAGAAGGTTGGCGTCATTCAATGTCTGTAGTGAGATGCTGAAGATGTTCTATAGGTCAGTTGTGGAGAGCGCCCTCTTCTTTGTGGTGGCGTGTTGGGGAGGAAGCATTAAGAAGAGGGACGCCTCACGTCTTAATAAGCTGGTAAGGAAGGCGGGCTCTGTCGTGGGCAAAGTACTGGAGAGTTTAACATCGGTAGCTGAGCGAAGGGCGCTGAGTAGGCTATGGTCAATTATGGATAACTCTGAACATCCTCTACATAGCACCATCCAGAGACAGAGAAGCAGTTTCAGTGACAGGTTACTATCGATGCAATGCTCCTCAGACAGGATGAAGAGGTCAATACTCCCCAATGCCATTAGGCTTTACAATTCTACCGCCAGGACTTAAGAACTTTTTAAAAGCTATTATTAATGCTTTTTGAGACGGTGATTTAGATGCATATCATATTTTTTTACTGAGTTAAGTATTGTATGTAATTAGTTTTGCTACAACAAGTGTATGGGACATTGGAAAAAAAGTTGAATTTTCCCATGGGGATGAATAAAGTATCTATCTATATAACAAATCCAATTTTGTTGCTAGTAAATACAAGCCTAAAAGGTCCATTTGTTGGCATCAGATACTGTTTTATGTTACCATATCTCTCCACTCTCCTATATTTTACCTTTTCCACCTATCACCTCCCAGCTTCTCACTTCAAGGCCCCTACCCCACTCACCCACCTTCCCCCCTCACCTGGCTTCACCCATCACCTGCAATCTTGCACTCCTTTCCCCCCTCTCCCAATCTTGTTATTCTGGCTTCTTCCCCCTTCCTTTCCAAACCTGATGAAGGGCCTCTGCCCAAAACATCAAGTGTTTATTCCTCTCCATAGATGCTGCCTGGCCTGCTGAGTTCCTCCAGCACTTTGTGCTTGTTGCTCTCGATCTTCAGCATCTGCAGAATCTCCTGTGGTTATGAGACACTGTTTTTTTTGCTGCCATTATCTTTTTCCAACCAAGGGATTTCTACCCAAATAGTCTTTCCAGAGGCTACTAATATCTGTTTACTCGCCCTGAAATGTCACCATCCCTTGCATTTTACAGAGTGCCCCCAGCTGTTAACATTTAAATGCTACTTTGGCAGAGCTTCCACCCTCCCTGATGATTGGGCCCAGACGTGTCCAGAGATCACCAAGGCATAAGTGAATTCGACAAATTTATTGAGCACATTTGTGTTTACTTGGTTATTAATAACACACCACTTAACTAACCTCCGAACAGATGGATGATTGAAAACGATCCCTGGGAGTCGATGATTAATTGTGCATATTCAGAACAATATGCAATCAACATATGCAGAATCAGGTTTAATATCACCTGCATATGTTGTGAAATTTGTTAGCTTTACTGCAGCAGTACAATGAAATACATGATAAGATAAATATAGGGAAAAAAACTGAATTACATTAAATATATATATGTATGTCTATTAAATAGTTAAAATAAGTAGTGCAAAAAAAAACCAACAAAAGTAAAAATGTAGTGAGGTAGTGTTCATGGGTTCAATATCCATTTAGGAATTGGATGGCGTAGGGGAAGAAGCTGTTCCTGAATCACTGAGTGTGTGCCTTCAGGCTTCTGTACCTCCTCCCTGACAGTAACAATAAGAAAAGGGCATGTCCTGGATGGTGGGGGGTCCCTAATGATGGATGCTGCCTTCCTAAGGCATCACCCTTTGAAGATATCTTGGATATTTCGGAGGATACTATCCATGATTGAGCTGACTAATCTTACAAGTTTCTACAACTGTTATTCCGCTGAGGTTTCCATCTCATTACTCCCCTGTCAAGGTTGCTGCCCGAGTATTTATTCCAGGTTGATATGAATACAAGCCAGAAATAGTAAGAAAAAATTAATTTTAATTTGTAGCCCCACAGCTTGGTACACTAAGGGAAAATAAAGGCTGGTACAGAAAAACACCCAAGAGTTCTAGCGACTCAGCTGTATATTTTTTCCATATAGTGTAGGCACCTCATCAAAATCCAGAGTTGTGCCAAACTAAGTAAACTCCAACACTGTCAAAAGTACTGGCAGCTTTGGGATAAAGAAACTAAGATGTCTCCTGCTGCTAGGAAATCTACAGTCATCCTTGCTGGGTGTACATTTGTGTAATCAGGACTTTTCCCTGCACATCTACAGAGCCAATGGTAAGGCGCGTAATAAATCAATGTCTACCACATGAGCAAGATCAACAAGCTGCCGCGTATTGAAGGAAAAATATCTAGATCAAAGGTTAATTTTCGGAGAAAAGGATTTGGAGAAAGCTGACAAGTAACAAAGATTATTCAAGTAATTGAACATTTTCCATTGCAACTTTAAATTGTTATTTTTCCTTCATGGTGAACATTTCTTCACCCATTTGACTTCTAGGATTGTGAAATTCAGTAGTTTTGTTCATCACAAACACTGATGAATACAATATCCAGGTGTCAGTATTCCGAGTGAATGAATTACAATTAAATAAGATAATGAGCTAAAGACCATGCCTGTGCACTGGCCCATTTACAATCACCATAATAACAAGAGAAGTTATCTCTTATCCACGAAGCCACAAGCAAATAATTTTCCCTTTTCTTTGTTTATTACCTCAACCATCTGTGCTGGAAGATGTGAAATAATCTGTTTATTCGTTCTGATAAAGGTGAGCCCTAATTTGAATAAACAACATAAGATCCAAAATTATATTTTATATGAAGCTGAGTTAAACTATGAAAGTTGTGAAATTTCAATTCCGTTCCAAAACAGAATAAATTCACACCATATGCACTTCGCAATTGACTGCCTCTGAATTTCACAATTAAAACTGCTGTGTTTTTCTTTCCCAACGATACCCTCCAACATCTATTTATCGCTGTGGAACCTGTTTAAATATGTTGCCTGTAGCTCCTCCAACTCAGGTCACCAAGATCACTATTGTCAATAGTTTCTAGTTTTATCCAGGATTTGACAAAACAAAATATCTGAGTAAAGTAAAACCAATTCAAACTTGCTGTGTTGTTTGTTAGATCAGTTAAGGAGGGTAAAGGGAAAACTAACCAAGTATTAAAACATTCCACAAACTTCAACTCACAGGTCGAAGGTCTGTAAGGAAGACTTAAATCACAACATAACAACTACCTGCAAAGATCTATACATTTTACACTGTAATAGACAAGTGACATTTCTCACAGGTAGCAATTCACAGGACACAGCGAATTGGATAAAGATTCAGAAGGTCATAGTGTTGGGTCGTTGCTCTCGTTTCTTGTTAAAGGCTTCTAACAAGCATGGCGAGAGGGAGGTAGAAAATATTTAAACATGCGTGCGAACACAGTTTTCTCTTTACCAACATTATATGTACTAAACAACCACGTATTCGAAGATACCCATGCACATTTGTGGTAGTTATTTAATTTCTTGTATCTAAGATACTCTTTTCACTACAGTGGGTGTCTCCTGTCCAAAGAGGAAAAGCTATAAAGAAAGGAGTGGCAGTCCATTTCACTCATGTGCAGACAGATGTTGCAGACAAAGGGCAATGGCATGCATTAATGGTGGGGTGGGGGTCATTTCAAAGGAGATGTGAGGGACAAGTCTTTTTGACACAGAGCGGTGGGGGCCTGGAATGGTGGCAGAGGCATACATTAGGGATTTTTAAGAGGTGTTTAGGGAGCCACATGAATGTGAGGGAAATGGAAGGATATGGACACTGTGTAGGCAGAAGGGTTTAGCTTAGTTGGTTCTTTGATTACTAATTTAATTGGTTTGGCACAACACTGTTGGCCAAAGACTCTGTTCCTGTGCTGTACTATGTTCAACTTTGTCACAAGAACATGCACCATCTTCCAATCCCAAAGAATTAGCCAAGATGTAGACTACGGCAATGTGCATTCCTTCTGTTCCAGAGAGCTGGTCATTTTTAGAAGTCTCTTGGTTTCTGTCTAGGATAAGCAGAAATACTGAAATAGCATGATCTTGACAAACATGAAAACAAGTGTGCAAAAATAAATTTTATATTAATTTTAAACCATTAAGATGTACAGGTTAACAATGTTTTATAGTTTAGATGATAAAGTATTTTGCTGCACTCCTTCACCAAGAGAGACCATCCATGATTAGGAGAGTGGTGGGAAGCTCTAATCTAATGCTGTCCAGACAGTACCAGATTGTCCTTCCAATTAAACTCTGACCTCCCCCCCCCCCCCCCACCCACAGACTTCACTGGAAAATATGATACATGGGATGTGAAGCATGTGGCTAATGAGATCTGGTCAGCTTCCTGTTAAGCAGATTTGGTTAAAATAACCCAAAATATTTATTTTTTGCTCGGTTGCGAAATATTGCACAGCCCCCTCCTTCCAGAAGGTGTGAACGTGTCCACTGTCTAAATGGAGACAGTGTAAGCAAAATACCAAATAGCCCATCTTCATTTATATAAGAAAGGAAAAGCTAGCTAGCAACTTCTTTCTCTCTCGCATATGAACTACAGCAAGAAGAAGAAATATCTGATATACAAGAGGCATTTAAAGCATTTCTGGGAAGAATGCATACAGGACTCAAGTGCTTTGGAATAGCAGGAATAGAAACATTCAGCCAAGATCATGGTCAGTGTTTGAATTTAATTTAAAATCACTGTATCATTATTTTCCTAGTATTACTGCATTCCATAAAGTAACATTTTCCTACTTTCAAACTGACATTAGGCATTAAATTTTCCAGTGCCTACTTATAAAGAACTCAAGAAAATTATATTTATTTTCTCCAGTTTTACTCCTACCTCCTCACTCAAAAAACACTGGACTATGGGAAGCAGCACACACAAAATACTGGAAGAGCTCAGCAGGCCAGGCAGCATCTATGGAAAAGAGTAAACAATTGGCATTTCAGCCCAAGACCCTTCATCAGGACCGGAAAGAAAGAGGAGTCAGAGTAAGGATGTGGAGGGACGGGATGACATAGTACAAGCTGGTAGGTGATAGGTGAAATGAGAGGGGGAATGTTGAAGAAAAGACCTGGAAAGCTGATAGGTGAAAGAGATAAAGGGCTGGAGAAGGGAAAATCTGATAGGACAGGGTAGAAGATCATGGAAAAAAGGGAAGGGGGAGGAGCACCAAAGGGAAGTGATGGGCAGGTAAAGAGATAAGGTGAGAGAGGGAAACAAGAATGGGGAATGGTGGGTGGGGGGAGTAGTGGGAAATCAGAAGCTCGGGAAATTGATGTTCACACCACCAGGTGGAATACAAGGTGTTGCTCCTCTAACCTGAGTGTGGCCTCATTGTGGCAGCAGAGGAGGCCATGGACTGGCATGTTGGAATGGGAATGGGAAGTAGAGTTGAAATGGGTGGACACTGAGAGATCCCACTTTTTGAGGTGGACAGGCAAAGGTGTTTGGCAAAGTGGTCTCCCAATCTATCTTGGGTCTCACCAATATACAGGAACACTGGATACAGCAGATGACCCCAACAGACTCACAAGTATTGCCTCATCAGGAAGGACTGTTTGGGGCCCTGACTGGCAGTGAGGGAGGAGGTGTAGTGAGTCAACACCTTCCTGTGGCCTCCCATTTCAACTCTACTTCCCATTCCCATTCCAACATGCCAGTCCATGGCCTCCTCTACTGCCACGATGAGGCCACTCAGGTTGGAGGAGCAACATCTTATATTCTATCTGCATTATGGAATTATGGAAAACTCTGAACATCCTCTACATAGCACCATCCAGAGACAGAGAAGCAGTTTCAGCAACAGGTTACTATCGATGCAATGCTCCTCAGACAGGATGAAGAGGTCAATACTCCCCAATGCCATTAGGCTTTACAATTCAACCGCCAGGACTTAAGAACTTTTTAAAAGCTATTATTAATGCTTTTTGAGATAGTGATTTAGATGCATATCATATTTTTTACTGAGTTAAGTATTGTATGTAATTAGTTTTGCTACAACAAGTGTATGGGACATTGGAAAAAAAAGTTGAATTTCCCCATGGGGATGAATAAAGTATCTATCTATCTAACCTCCAACCTGATGGCGTGAACATCGATTCCCTGAACTTCTGGTAATTGACACCCCCTGCCAAACCATTTCCCATTCCTGTTTCCCTCTCTCACCTTATCTCCTTACCTGTCCATCATATATCTCTGGTGCTCCTTCCCCCTTCCCTTTCTTCCATGATCTTCTACCCTCTTCTGTCAGATTCCTTGTCGAGCCCTTCATCTCTTTCACCAATCAACTTGCCAGCTCTTTACTTCATCCTTCCTCCCCCTTTCCAGTTTCACTCATCACCTGACACCTGTACAGATTCCTCCCCTCCCCCACCTTCTTACTCTGACTTCTCCTCTTCCTTTCCAGTCCTGATGAAAGGTCTCTGCCTGAAACATCAACTGTTTACTCTTTTCCATAGTTGCCGCCTGGCCTGCTGAGTTCCTCCAGCGTTTTGTGTGTGTTGCTTTGGATTTCCAGCATCTGCAGATTTTCTTGTGTTTGTGGACGATGGGAAGCACTATTTCTCTGTCGGTGCTCCCCAAATGCAGGACTACAAGAATGCAGATTGCAGATTTCCGTTTTTTATTGACGGGAGGAAGGTAGCTGGGGAGGGGGAGGTCTAGAAGTATTATATACCATCTTCTCATTATCTCACACCCACAGGTATTTAATTTCAAGCAAAGATCACAGAGATCATGAGAACAAATCTTCACTGAAATTCTTCCCTTTTTTACCCCCAATGGATCACAACCAGCTACAGAACCAACTATCTCCAAACTGAAGTCCATTAACAGCATGCACTATTCTCAAGTTGTGCAGTTTAGTGAATGTTTTGAGATGAAACAAAGATATATTAATCTTCTTCACACTTACAGGACAAAAGGAAGATAAACAGACTCCAAGGACTGACAGTGAGTAAGGGGAAGTGTAAAAATAAAACAGAACACAGTTATCTGGCTCTGATAAACTGCATAATGAGAAAAGGCAAGTGATAAGCCACATAATGCCAATCTACAGAAAGACAAATCTGTGAATTTGCTGCTAGTGAGTATAATAGAAAATGTAGGAAAGAGAAATGAAGCAGTAAGAAAAGTGGTTGATCAGAATTCTTTGAATATTAAAGAATTACTTGATGGAGAACTCATTGAGCTGGGTCCTATTTCTTAATGTCACTGAAAAAGTGATTCCCCTAGCATCGTGTCAGAATGAAGAATCACACTCCTAAAAGAAATGAGAAGGAACTTCTGTCGAAGTGTCTTTGGAATGAATTTTCAGTGCCGTAGATCTTTGGTAGCAAAGGCCGTCAATATATTCAAGGAAGAGATTGGCAGCTATTTAAACTGCATGGGAGTCATGGATTATGGGAAAAGAGCAGGAAAAAGGAGTTGAGGATAAAACTAGATCAGCCACCATCTTATTGAAGGCATCCACATCTGTCCAGTTTCTTAGGCTTGTTCATTGGCTTGGCCATCTTGACAACAACTAGTAATGCATTCCAATCCCTGATCTGAGAATACAGTTTGATCTGTTACATGTGTCAAATATCTCTGACGTAGTCCTCTTCGTATAGCAGGTGTCTTGCACGTTATTCTCTGCAGAAGTTCTAAGAACGTCTGGGGAAAGTTAAGTTAGCCCTGCATCGTGACTGCTTCTCTTGTCTTCAATGAATGTAGTGGCTCTACATCAGATTCCCTCAGGTTGTGAGTTTCAAAGTTTAAATTTTAAGTAAATATGTGCCCTCCAAGGGGACCACAACATTGTTACAGGGTTTGGAGGCTTGGGTGTCTCCATGACCCAGAGAGCTATGTTGGCTGGAGTCAGGGTCTTGTGCTTTGACTCTTGGTAGGGCCACCCATGCCAAACAGTTCAAAGGGTCGAGGCAAGACTTAAAGTGGTCTACCAGTCTTCTGGTTTCAGGGGTTCAGCTTAGGGCTAACAACCCTGACTGGTCAAAAGAAATGTTACAGAAACAGCAATGAAGAATCCTTCTGTATCTGTGTGCAACGGTATTGACAGACAGAGATGGAGGACCTTCATTGCTGCCCTAAACGCCAGTGGCATAACAGTCAGTAAGTTGGCACATATATGTCACCACATACAACCCTGAGGGTCATTTTCTTGAAGGCATATTCAATAAATACATAATAGGGTAACTGCACCAACTTGGGCATTCAACCAATGTCCAAAGGATAACAAACTGTGAAAATAAAAAAAATAACTAAATAAGTATGTAAGCAATAAACACCGAGCACAATTTTTTTTTCCAATGAAGTGTCCTTGAAAGTGAATACATAGGTTGTGGGAACATTTTAATGATGGGGCAAGTGAAGTTGAGTGGTTCAGGAACCTGGTTGAGGGTTAATAACTGTTCCTGAACCTGGTGGTGAGAGTCCTGAGGCTTTTGAGTAAGAGTAAGAGGTTATTCTTTCAATCTCCCTCCTATATGCTGACTCATCACATTTGATTCAGCCTACGACAGTGGTGTAGAACAGGGGGCTAAGCACACAGCCTTGTGGCGCTGCTGGAGACTGTGGAGGAGATGTTGCCAATCCAAACTGACTGGGGTCTGCAAGTGAGGAAATTGCGGATCCAATAGCACAAGGAGGCACTGAGGCCGAGGTCCTGAAGTTATTGATTAGTTTTGTATTAGCAAGACCGACATTTATTGCGTGGTGCTGGCTGCTCAAAGGTTGTGCTGTTGGGCCACCTGCTTGAAACGCTTAGCTGCTCAGTGATACAACCACAACAACCACGTACAGTACACCACTTCAGAGGGCAGTTAAGAGTCGCTTTCATTGTTGGAAATGCCAGAAAATCATTTGAACCAGACTAGCTAAGGACAGCCAGCTTCTTTCCTTAAGGGCACTTGAGTCAATTTGGCAGATTATGGTACTTCAATCAATCAATGCTAATTTTCCTACTAATTTTCACAGTTGTGAGCATCATTTCAAATTCTCCAAACCTGTGAATCATTGGTTCAATCACCACACAATACTACCAAGCCCAATGCAATTAATGACATGCATATATTTATTATGTATTTAGACAAAGGGCAGCACTTCATTATATGCCTTAGTACTTTTAAAAATCTCTGCTATGCCAAATCAATTCCCACAGTGCAGTAACCAGCTCTTGGCTGCGATTAGAACAGATATTTGCTCTTTCATGCACTCCTCTGGAGTTTCCAGCAACTTTTGTTAGAGAAATTTAAAGAGTTACTTTAGTGAAGAGCATTTTGGTCCTGGTGTGATCTGTGCCAGGGTAAAGACCTGCTATGACTGCAGCTCATTCTCTAACTCATCTCTCCGGGAGCAGTGTGCAAAGGAAATTCCATATTTCCATCATGGGAGCTTCTGAACATTAAAATTAATCATTGGAAAAATATGCATTGTGGGTATAGGATTTTCTGTTTTGTCCTGGAAAACTGGAGTGGAAATTACTAGCAGTTTGCTTTTTGCATTGTAATTTTTACGCAGAGGAAAGCCTGACTGATTGGGAGTCTAATGTGCTTGGCCGAGCCGCCCAGCAGCTAATCTGTGTTACAGCAGTGGCAGGGACAATCTTTGCTATCCAAGACAAGGCCTTAAAATAATATTCCTCAGCACTCAGGTTGTGCCTATACTTACTGTGCTCCTTCTTTAAATGTTCAGCCATGGGACACTAACAGTACAGTGAACTGAATTACAGAAGAATGCCAACATGCTGATATGCTTGAATTCTCTAGCATCCCTTGACAAATAAGAACTTCTTTGCCTATAGCTCTGTTCAGGGTAATGAGCATTCGTAAATAACTGAAGCATTTAGATATAGGGTCTCCTTGGCTTCACCCCACCCCCTCCAGTGCTAAACGATCTGCATTAACACTTCTAATAGTCTGAAAAATGAACATAATCCACACAAGCAAAATCCCAAATCCCACCTAGTCGAGTCAAACTATTGTTGATAATAGACAACTGAACACAGTAGTCCGCTGGTGGCGCAGTGACATCAGCGCTGGACTCCGGAGCGTAGATCTAACTCATCCCCTCTTCTGCCCTGTTACTCTTGCCCACAGCAAGATCACAGCGTTTGGTTGAAGGCAATTTGCCTGTACATGTGTGTATTATTTCAAATGATGATTACATCATTGCTAACATGTGCATAACTCTTCCATTTGGTGACAAAGATACAAACACATCTGCTCAACACCAATCAGTGGCCGAGGTAGTAACCGTAAGCATGCAAAATATAAAGCTTTTTTTAAAAACAGTATGACAAAGAAACAGGTTTGGTTGTTTCTGAAGTGAAGAATGGATGGATTGAGGACTTTGAAAATGAATAGTTATGTAGAAGGATCAAAGAGTTTTAACAGAAGTTCAAGAAAGTGGGATAAAATAGATGAAAGCCTACTGACCACGGCAAAACTGAGGGAAATAAACAGGAACTAAAGTAGGTACAGAATAGAATAAGGATGGATTTGCAGAAAAGAAGAGGGGGGTTAAAGTCAAACAGTCGAGGAATGGGAGGCAATGCAAGGAACGGAGTAACAGATGTGAGACACGAAGGAAACAACATGGCTGACGATGTACTTAAGTCTATTGGGGAACCATACTGTTCAAGCCAAATATAGAGGTGACGTTATGAATGAATGGTTCAGGCTAGCATCCAGATTAAGGACAGATAAGGCCAAACGTAGGTAATATTGCACAGCTAGGTGTAGATGGGCTCACTGATGAAACCGATGTGTGGAGGTATGCGTGGCTCATCCTGGGGTTGTGAATTACTGGGCAGAGCTTCACTGAGAAGTTTGGGAGGAGAAATAGAACCGAACAAATTTGCATGGTTTCCCACTTTAGGCCCTTCTTTACCAAGCTAAAGAATTTTTTGGCTTGGACACAGCCTATTGTTGGACGTGCTGACAAGCATTCATGACTAACAGGTAATGAAGCTGGATGTAGAGGTGAGACGCAAGGAAACTCCTTGCTTACAGATAATATTACCAAGAAGCAAAGAGATGAACACAGATGATGGACAGGGACAGCTATCTGTATGTGAGGGAAAGTACTGTGTGCTCAAAGGAGGAAAATCCTTTGTGGCCATTATGGGATCCTGGGTACATTTTGACATCGCACTGAAGGCTGTGTCACAAAGGCAATGCATGAAGAACAGTTTCAAAATAAATGATCTGAAGGTGTGCCTGACCATGTCAGGTGCTGTGAGATCAAAGCTAGGAGATAGGAAACTCACTGCACGTTGGGGCTGGGGTGACTTCACTGCTATTGCCTGGAAGAAGCTGGCCTCAATTGACAATGGCATGCACCAGAGACTTAAAGAGTCACAGGAGAACAGAGGCAGATAATAATTCAGAGGTAAAAGGAGCCGGGAGGGAAATGAGGTCAGCAATACTATGTCACTAAGCCAACATCTGCACAGTCCACCTTCATCTAATGCTGCTCAATTCAAATGATAATTCAGAAATATATTAGTACTGTATTCTCATTTGTGCTCAACTATTTGCATCGCTTAATTCAAATTATCAGTCAAAACACACAAAAAAACAATAAAAATACCAAACCATCAACCGCCCCACACCTTGCAGTTTAAAATGTGCAGATCTGAACCAGTAGTCATGAAATGTGAGATTGATGGGGCCCAAGACTGGACTATGTGCTACAGTTCAGATTTCCAGAGCTGGCTTGGAGCCCAGCATTTGCAAAATCTGGATCTGTGAGTTGCATTTTGGCTTTCTTACTGTAATTCTATTTACAGCTCAATGCTCAGTTTGTTGTGTACACAATTCAGCTCACATTCCACTGCCATTGTCCTGCTGGGTTTCAAACAGAAACTGTGCTTCCCACATGTAAAGCAGCCCACCAATGTGCATTCAATTAGCCTAACCACCTTGGGATGCCTGGTGGCTCTTGTTCCCTTTATTACATTTGCTTTATTTTATCTTGAGCTGGTTCTTTTCATTTAAAATGTACAGAATACAACTAGTATCAAGATGAATATTTTACTTTGTAGCATTCCTGTTGGTCATAATAAATAATAATCTTGCCCTTCTTCTCTTTTCCAAGCTCTCTTCTCTCTTATCTAGGCTCTCCCCGGCTGCATATGCACCAAGTATTCAGACCTTTGCCAGTGAGATTCTGTGAAGATGAATGGGATATTAAACACTTACTTTCTCACCCCAACAAGCCAGATTCCTCAGTTACCCACCTTTAAAGCATCTAAGTAGTTAAGACCGCAAGATACAAGACAATTAGGCCATTTGGCCCATTGAGTCTGCTCTGACATTTCACCATGGCTGATCCATTTTTCCTCTCAGTCCCGATCACCTGCCTTCTTCCCATATCCCTTCATGCCATGACCAACCCCTGCCTTAAATATACATAACAACTTGGCTTCCACAGCTGCCTGTGGCAAAGAATTCCACAGATTCACCACTCTCTGGCTAAAGGAATTCCTCCTCATCTCCATTCTAAAAGGATGCCCCTCTATTCTGAGACTGCGTCCTCTGGTCTTGGACTCTCCCACCATAGGAAAATCCTCTCCACATCAACTCTATCAAGGCTTTTCACCATTCAATAGGTTTCAATGAGGTCACCCCTCATTCTTCTGAATTCCAGTGAATACACACTGAGAGCTATCAAACACTCTTCATATGACAAGCTATTCAATCCGGAATCATTTTCGTGAACCTCCTTTGAACCCTCTCCAGTTTCAGTACATCCTTTCTAAGGGAGGTGGCCCAAAATTGCTCACAATATTCCAAGTGAGGCCTCACCAGTGCTTTATAAAGTCTCAATATTACATCCCTGCTTTTATATTCTAATCCTCTTGAAATGAATGCTAACATTGTATTTATCTTCCTCACCCTTTTTAAAGATAGAGAGCTGAGGGATGTGGGGATCTGGCACAGAGCAGTTTAAGCCCGAGGTAAATCAGTCAAGGTGACATTGAATCACAGGGAAGGCACCCTACCCCTGCTCTCATTTAATTGTGTAGCACCCTGGAGATTTGTTTGGATTTGTAGGTGGAGGAGGACATGCCCAGTACTGGCTATTGAGAGAAACAGGATAAATTGGCTAAGTTTTTCTCTCAATCACAGTGACTGAATATGCAGGATAACTAAACCAATGTCTGGTAATTTATTCCACCCTCCCCCTTCCTATTCTAGCCCAACACTTCCCTCTGGTGCTCCTTGTCCTTTCCTTTCACCCATGGTCCACTCTCCTCTCCCATCAGATTCCTTCTTTGGACCTTTATCTCTTCCACCTGTCACCTTCCAGCTTCTCATTTCATTCCCCCTGCCTCACCCTCCCACCTAGTCTCACCCAACACCTTACTTTTCCCCCTCCCCCCACCTTATTCTGGCTTCTTCCCCCTTTCTTTCCAGTCCCGATGAAAGGTCTCGGCCCAAGATGTTGACTGTTTCTTCCCCTCCATAGATGCTGCCTGATCTGCTGAGTTCTTCCGGCATTTTGTGTGTGCTGCTCTGGCTGCACACTCAGTTCCTTATTCTAAAGCATGAACATGGCCTGTAAATAACCACAGGCATGGCCTTGTTCTCCTGAGGTGCACCATCAATTTTACCCACTCAGCTGAAAGACACAGCAGCTATCTACAGCAATGAAGACTCAATGGTAAAGGAGATTTAGAATGAAAAATATAGTGAAATTATGTTGACCAAGAGGAGGCAAAAAAAGCAGATCCAGTGGATTACATTCCTGGATCCTTACTGGATTATTGGACAAATTAAAAAGATCCCTACAAATCATGGCTACTTCTGCTCAGCCACTGATAACTTCAATGCAAGTCAGCCTCAAGCTCCAATTCTCACCATTTCCCACGAGAGTCCCAACATACATCCCAGGAATGTTTGTCCCAAAAATGGGGCAAGGACAATGCTTATTGAAAGGCAAAATGGGCTAAATTGTACATATCTGCATTGTAACCTCTCTACTGGCAGAATGAAATACTTGGGTTTCTGGCATCAACCTTGATAGCTTATGGCAAAGGCCAGATGTCAACTTCAACTTCCTGTGCTTTGCTCCACTAATGTGCCTTCAAACCCATCGACTAAATGCATCCCAACCGCACCAAACGCTTCCCTTATTTCCAGACCATCGCAACTGTGGTCCCTCCGAATCAGATTAACAATTTCGGAGCAAATTCTCAGCTTCAGCCAACTAGGAACAAAGTTCAGGAGACAAATCAGTTTGAAAACTCCACTCCATTGCTGGCTCCTCTGCCTGTTGAACACCATTTTCACATGCAGAAGTAATTGATAGGCACAGGAGTTTGCAAAGATCAAAAACAAATGGGGATTACTTCATTAGCCATCTGTGCTTAAGAGAAAAACTTCTGCCATTTAAATAGTAATTCCCCTTTTTTATATATAGTCACAAAACTGATTACACAAAGAGCTTTAAATAAGGTTCACTTTTCAAAGATGAAATTTACAATCCAACATGGCTCTTGTGTCGTACAGTGTCAAAGAATTATTTAGCATAGAAGAGAGCTATTCGGAATTTCACCTTCTTTGAAAAAGCTGTTAGTGTGTTCACAGTCAGTGGCCAATGGCTAATGTGGGAGCCTTTGTGCGAGTCCAGGGTGCCATTTCACCTTTCCTTTCCCATCTCTCTGCTTCCTCCATAACTCCTCCCCGTCCCTACATTACCACACCCCCTCCGCTTGCCATTCCTCAACAACCCAAACGGCTGCTCTCGAGAATGCCCCTGGCACACGAATGAAAAAGAAAAAAAAAGTCTCCTATACTGCATGTAAGTGGGAGAAAAACCACAAAAAAACTATTTCTTTGAGCAAACATTCCAATTTAATAGGTTCTTTCAGTGACTCCTGATTTGGCATGATTTCCAGACATTGCACCAACTGAACAAACCAAAAATAGGTCAAATGCGATCTCGTGGCTTCACCTTAAAAATGAACGACTGTTGGGAGAGGCAGCAGCTGCACTGTACGCTACTCCGAAACTTGGTTCCATTAAAGTCAATGGAGTCAAATTTCAGAAGTTGCCTGCAACCCGCAACCTTAGCTGATGGGTTGCATAAACTTGCCCTGTAGCTTCTGATACAGAAGGCGGAAGAGTGATCTGAGGAAGGAGTTTAAAACATTATAAGGATTAATTGAGGAAAATTAACAGAATCTACTTTCTGCTGGGACCCTTAAGAAAGCCTTTCCTCCACTAAAATGGTAGTGATAATCCGGAATTTTCTAACTATAAAGTTGTGGCAATCGGAGCTTTCAAGATGTTATTTCAAGTTTCAGTTTCATTATCGTTCAACCACACATGAAAATAGCCAACAAAACAGTGTCGAGGATAATAGTGTCAAGTCAATAGCTAAGACTTTTAAAAAATATACATCAAATTCTCTTCCTTTTACGTATGGACAGTGACATGTATTCTGGAAGAAATGCAACTAACAATCTAATCAGATCATTCTGAAAAGGATTGGGTACATCGCATTTCAAATATCATGGAGAGGCCGAGTGTTTCCATGTTTTTATGTCAGCAGATGTTTCTTATATTCTAATGCAATGTTTTCTGAGTGAAACTCTCATTCATTATAGGATTTCTTGATCAAGGCAAGCCACTCTGGGAACTTGATTGGGCAGTTCTCTTCAGTACAATTATTTCTTCCAATCAGATTCACATTTCACCCTTGAAAATGCCAAGTACCTCATTTCGTGTTTCAGTTTTCTCCATTTGTAATTCAACCTTCGGCCCCTACAGAACATTGACATTTCACCACATGTCCCCAGTTCGCTGGATCTATTCAGGAAAACAGAAAGGAAGGGAGCACAAGAGATTCTGCAGATGCTGGAAATCCAGAGTAACACACAAAATGCTGCAGGAACTCAGCAGGTCAGGCAGCATCTATGGAAGCGAATATACAGTCAACATTTCCAGCCAAGATCCTTCATCAGGACTAGGAAGGAAGGGAGAAGATGTCAGAATAAAAAAGGGGGGGGCAGGGTGAGGGGAAGGAGGACTGGCTAGAAGGTGGTAGGTGGGAGAGGAGAAGGCATCTGATGAGAGGGAAAAGTGGACTATGGGAGAAAGGGATGGAGGAGGGGCACCAGCGGGAGGTGATAGATAAGTGAGGAGAATAGGTAGGAGCCAGAGTAAGGAATAAAAGCAGAGGGAAGGGGGTAGGGCAAAAATTACCGGAAGGAGCAATCGATATTCATGCCATCAGTTTGGATTCCACCTCGATAGAATGAGTTGTTGCTTCTCCACCCCGAGAGTGGCCCCATCATGATAAAAATAGGAGCCCATGAAGCGTCATGACGGAACAGGAATGGGGATTGTAATTAAAATGGTGGGCTACTGGGAAAATTCCGCTTTTGGTGGTGAAATACACTGCTGGGCTGGAAAACCATTAAAGAAAGGTTACGATATCTTCTCAGTTAGAGATACATCTTTCCTTCTGTCTTAGTGTCATCTTAAGAACAGATAATTTGAGGGACAACATAATAAAACCATTGGCAATGCGGAACCTCAGAGGTAGATTCTTCATGTATCAGGGGTGCAAACTGATTTCCGGAGATAATGAGTACGTACTTCAGCATGGAGGTCTGACAAGGGAAATTTATTTCTATCTGAGCCTTGATGACAAATGATCCCAAACCAGCAGAACAAGTAAATGAAGTCTTATTTTCAGGCAAGAACAGTACAATTGTGGCCAAGGAATACTAATTTATCAGTTTAGTGCACGGGGCCAAGGAAAAGGAAAATAATGTGTTTCTCTTTTCATGTAAATTCACAGGACTAATCTGCCTACTTGTGGAGTTTTAATTCAGAAGAGAAAATAAAAATAGGAAAATTTCTGTTAGCTTCTTGCAAGTGCATTCGTGAGCATACACTGCACAACGAGGGGGTGATAATTTGAAGTGTTACTGTTAACGAAAAGTCAAGACTAAAGGATATTTCAAATGAAATTCATGGAATTTATATTATGGCCAAAGAAATTCCAGCAAAAGCCAGCTAAAGTGGGTTTTTAACTGAATGATGGTGGGAGCCTTTTTCCTGCGTCAGCACTAGGTTTCAATTTATTCACGTCTTCAGTGCCAAGCCAGGAAAAAGTCATGCTGTTTTGGAAACAGATTTTTCCAAATTATCTTTTTTTGGACCTGTGGCTCATAGCATGGCACAGTTCCAGGAATGAATTCCCACCTTCCCCCTTCCCCCTGCTCTTTCTACAGTTGTTGAGTGCACGTTTGACTCTACTCACATACAGATCAGGGTGTATATAGTCATACAAATAGCACTTCATACTATAAAATCAGTACCTTTTCCTCCACACAGGCACGACCTCAACCTGTACGAGTGAACTTGCTGCTCCTGCAGATTCCCATAAACCATCCAGGAATTTCCTGGCAGAGTTCAGGAACTCTGCGTTTGCAGACTCACAGAGCTTCCTGACCTCTACTACTATAATCCTGGTATGTCAGTGATAGGGAAATATCTACATGTCCCAGCAGGTTCCTTCTCTCTGAGAACTTTCCTATATGTGGCCGTCATTGTGCTACAATGCTTTTATTAATAATTAATCTTTCACTTACCTTGATTAATTAACCAAATTCATCATACCCACACTAACTTTTATTTGTTATACAGATAAGGATCTATATTAGCAATGCTGCTGATCAGTTATAATCCCAGTTTAGTGTTAATGATCTAACTGGAGAAAACATGCAGCTTTAATGTGGAGTATACTACAGGCCTCTTGTAACACACACAAAAGGCTGGAGGGCCTCAGCAGATCAGGCAGTATCAATGAAGATGAATAAATACAGTCGGCCCTCCTTATCTGCGAGGGATTGGTTCCCGGACCCCTCGTGGATACAAAAAACGCGGATGCTCAAGTCCCTTATTTAATCTTTCTCAGTGCGGTAGACTTTCGGACCCAGCGGAACCCCAGACCTTATTTAACCTGTCTCAGTGTGGTGGACATTAGGACCTGGTGGCGGAGCTCTGAATCTGCAGTGTTTCTGTTCACGAAAATAAACATGGTTTAAAACAAAGTATAGTAAAGCAACTAGAAAGAGGTGAAACCCATCGGTCATTGGAAAAGCGTTAAGCTACAGTCGGTCAACGATCAGAACAATTTTAAAGGATAAAGTGAGAAAAGCCCTGCCCCGATGTAAGCTACAATTATCACTAAGTAACACAGTGGTTTAATTACTGAAATACATATGTTTCCTAAGTGTTTTATATGCATAGAAAGGTAAAATATATACTATGTACTAAGACAAACGTTTGACTAACTGACGCTAAATAATGCCGGATGTACCTCTTCCGACTTACTTAGTAAGAGAACTTCCGATTTTTTCCGATCCTGATCCACGATAATCTATGCACATCCTCCCGTATACTTTAAATCATCTCGATTATTCATAATATCTAATACAATGTAAATGCTATGCAAATAGTTGTTATACTGCAATGTTTAGGGAATAATGACAAGAAAAAAAAGTCTGTACATGCTCGAACAACAGGTGCTGGAAGAGCACTTCTGGGTTTTCTTGATTCGCGGTTGGTTGAATTCGCGCACGCGGATAAGGAGGGGGTGACTGTAATCAACATTTCAGGCTGAGGCCATTCAGCAGGACTGGAAAGGAAGGATTCAAACGCCTGAACAGGATGGTGGGATAGCGGAAGGAGTACAAGCTGGCAGATGACAGGTGAGGGGGAAAGCTGGGTGGGTTGGAGGATAAAGTGAGGCAAGGGGCTGAAGAAGGCCTATGACAGGGCAGGAGAGTGGATCACGGGGAGAAGGAAGGAGAGTAGGCACAGAGGGAGGTGATGGATAGGCGAGAAGAGAAGGGGTATGGTAGTGTGGGGAATAGATAAGAGAAGCAGGAGGGGAGGAACTATCAGAAGAAAGACAAATTGAAGCTCATGCCATTAAGTTTGAGGCTACCCAGTCAGAATATGAGGTGTTGGTCCTCCAACCTGAGAGTGGCCTCATCGTAGCTGTAGAGGAGGCTAAGGACTATCGTGTCAGAACGGGAATGGGCGGCCATTAGGAAATCCTACCCAATGAAGTAGTGCCGCAGAAGCTCATGAGTTAACCTTCAGGCGTAGAATGAAAAGACTCCACAGCGTTGTACAAATGTTACATATGTGTAAAATTAATTCATTCTTACTGTTTTAAGCTTATAAAATAAGCATTTGCTGGACTGCAAACTGGCTATAATGGTATTAACAACTATGTGTACCCAGGCCTGTAAGAGAGGAGAGTTGAACTTGCACTCAATAACCGCAAAGGAGCAGGGAGGAGAGGACTGAGAATAGCAGGACAGGGAATACACTGGAATGAACTGACAGGTCTTTCTCTGGAACTGCTGAATTGTAATGACCAAATACTGCAAGTAAACACCTCCTCTGTTACTGGGGGATAAAAAGCATCAAAAATTGACTTATTGTATTATATGAGACACTGTCAGATCTATCGTGGAGTACACAAGTACATTTTCAACGACTCACAGGACCTTCAGTGGAGTGAATGCCCAGTCATGGTGACTCAGTAAAAGATGGAACAGGCTTCAATTTCAGCAGAGACCAATCAATATCTTTTTGTAGCTGTGCAAATTCAGTCTGTTCTTATTAAAGGACTTATCCCGAAGATAAAGGATGCACAAAGCTGGGGGTAATGTATTAGCACGGACAGAGGATCAGTTAACCAATAGAAGGCAGAGTTGGGATAAACGGGTGTTTCTCTGGTTGGCAATCAGTGGAGAACAGGGGTTGGTACTGGGCCCATAACTGTTCATGATATACATGAATGATTTGGAAGAGGGGACTTAAGAAGGCAAATGGAATGTTGGCCTTCATTACCATGAGGATTCAACGTAAGAGCATGGTAATTATGCTACAACTGTACATGAGGTCACATCTGGGATATACTCACTGGAATTCAGAAGAACAAAAGGGGTTCTAATGTTGCTCAGATACATTGGAAGCTGTTGGGAAAGGTGGTGACATTCCAATCCCCGTCTGTTGAAAATGTACATAGAATGCTGAGCTTGCTACAATCATTGGCAAATCACATCACTCTCCAGTCCTATCCTACATCACGACTGCAGCTGCAATACAGATACTGGAAGTATTGAGATGGTCCTCCCTGTACATCTTAAACAAAAGAATCTGTTGCCAATGTCAAAACTCCAGCCACAGGGTGATCTCCATATGCGCACGCTGTCTGCCTTTCCAGTTTAGCACAACGCAGTTGCAGACAGATCCTGATAGCTCATTATCACAAAGACAGCAGACAGCACCGGCGCTCGAGGGAACTGACTGGTCTAATCCAAGAGCTGCGTAATTTGGGCAGGCGAACTTGACAGCATTCGCTTCATAGTCAATTTTAATATTTTCCCAAAATGGACAGATAAATATTTGAAAATGTAACTAATAAAATTACCTCGGTCGTTTGCTCATTGTGAGTATGAGCCAATTATAATTTATGCTTTTGAGCACTTCACGCTGTTAATCTAATTGTTGTTTTGATATGCTTGCTTGCGTGCCCATACATTCATCTGACAAGCTCATAATGCGGAGATCTATAGATCAAGAGAACAGCTGAAGAAATATGAATTTATCTTGTTCCAACAATCGTAACTGATGGAGGTGATTTAATGTCCTTGAGTGCTTTGATACTGCTTCTAAAGAAATTACAGCAGCTTTTCAATTAAGATAAAACATTTTCCATTCTTCAAATCTCTGTTTCTTCATCAATAACTATCACTGTCATTAAAAGTTGAAGCAAACATATAATCTTGCTTTCATATGCCCAAGCCAGGAATTCACCTGAACCACATGAACAGCCAACAAGACGCCAATTTAAGTTGGAACGATTTCTGTGTTGCCCCGAACACTTCTGAAAATCATGACTCATTTATGGAAGTGGAATTCAAGGTTGCAACTGTACCGATTCTCTTGGTTTTGGGGATACAGTCACGCTGATCTTGCAGTCAGATTCTGATGTAATGATGAGCAATGGGAGATGGGGGAAGAGAGAATGTCAGAGGAGAATGGGTCTTAGATTATGCTGGCTGCTTTATTGACTCAGCAAGCACAGACAGAATCCTGTGGAGACAGATGTGCTGAGTTGTGTCTACAACTTTGCAACTTCTTTAGGTCACGTGCAGAGCAGTTGCTATGCCAAGCCGTTATGTGTCCAGATAGAATGCTTTCTACAGTGCATTGATAAAAATTGATACACATCGATTGGGACATGCCAAATTTCGTTAGCCTCCTGAAGTAGTAGAAGCTTTCCGTGACCTTTCATGGCCATGACACTGAAGTGAAACAATGCTTTGATTCTGTGAACAAAAAAATGATTATCTATAATCCTATAACAACATTTGCCTTGTCATGACTAATTTTGAAAAGTTCATTGCCAGTATGGCAAATAAAAAGGATGGTTTGGAAGTTAAGATTCTAAATTAAGGGAAGACTGATTTCAATAACTTAAGATAGGACCTTGAAAAAAAATAGATTTGGAATAAAAGTTTCAGGCAGAGCACCACTTAACAAGTGGTAAAAATTTTTTTTAAAAAAACAACTGCAGATACTGGAAATCCAAAATAAAAGAGAAAATGTTGGAAATACTTGACTGGTTAGGCCTTGGGTTCTGCAACCTGAAATGTTAATGTTGTTAGTCTTCTCACAGACACACGATAATCTGCTGAGCATTTCCAGCGTTTTCTGCAATTCTTTGTTAGAGAAGTGATCTCTTTAGCTCAGAAGCATGGTCCTTCTTAGTTCTGTCCAGCGGTGAACTCTTGCCAGAAATGGTTACAAGGATGCCTGACACTTCTCAGGGTCCCAGAGGCTTTCATTGTCATATTTTTCCAAAAATAAAACATGCTGGTCTCTGCTTCACATATGGGTACTTTTTGATTTCTGGCAGCTTTTCCTTGGAATATCCACAGAATATGGTTTCTTCATTGCACACATTTTTATTGCATCATTAACTTGATCTTTTTCTTCAATCCATTCCTTTCTATCCTCGCTGCCACTGAGGCTCAGTAGCCACCCACGCCCTTCCACTAAGAATCCAGGCTTAACAGCCAGAATAACAGTGATTCCTTTCATACTGCTCAGCTCTCCGTTGAATACTTCTGCATGTTTCTTCAATATCTCTTGTAGCCCAGAGCTCCCACCAATCAAATGCGCTTTGTGCCAGTTGAGTTCGAGCTGCTCCAACCACAAGTGGTCTAGAAGCGCTGGACAATTACCTTTAACCATGGAATGGAAGTTCCCTTCTCTGTTCGTTAATCTCCTCTGTAACACGTGCTACTCCCCTCACTGCAGCAACCTCACTAGTGCATGTCTTAAAGTCAACCTTGCCCCTCTGGAGTGAGGTGCTCCAACTTATACTTGTAAACTGTCTCTGACGCCAGCGATATTGCAGCACCAGTGTCCACCTGCAACCTCACTGTGGCCCAGTGCAACAGCAGGGTCACCCAGTAGTTGTCTTTGTGCCGGGAAACAGATAAAACATGCAAAGCTTCTTCAACCAGAGCGAGAGTCACTGTCCATCCTCAGTATCCTCCATCTTGTTCACACATCCCTTTTTGTTTTTCCAAAATACATGTTGCTTTTTGTTTCTCCAAAAGTCATTTTTCTTTATTACAGTGTTTTTGGTTGACAGTGTCTCTTTACTTTTACAGTTGCGATCAATATGCCACTTTTTGCCACAGCTTTGGCAATCTAAATCCTTATACCAGCATTCTTTTGCTGAATGCCCAGTTTTGCCACCACAGTAACATGTATATTGTCAATAATTGTCTTAGTCTCAAAGTCAGTAGAAACTTTATGAACTTGGGAAGATGTGCTTAAAAGCTGTGCTTCTCTAGCTGCCATCTCCATAGACGTACTAATCACAATTGTCTTCTGTAAGTAAACATTTCTGAATTGGCTCACTATGAATACCACACTGAACTTATCAGTGACTGCCCAAAATCAGTTTAGATAATCGCTTGAGAACCAGCACAAACTGTGAAAAAGACTCGCCTTCGTCTTGATTCCTTTTATGAAATCTAAACCTCTGAGCAATAGTTAAAGGTTTAGGTGAATAGTGGTCCTTTAACACTTTATGCCCTCATAAGGCTTAGCAGGTTGCACCAGACTGCATAATAAATTAAACATTTTTGCACCCGTCACAGTCAGAAAGTTGGAATGTGAATATCACCTGAAATTCAATTTGCCGGTAAAAATACTGAAATAATTCAGTCTATGAACCACATTGCTCTGTCATTTCATCATATTGCCTCATACTTCCAAATATTGTTGCCATTTTCAAACACAATCACATGCCCAGAAAAGTCAACTTGTCTTATTCATCTCTCTCCCTCTCGCTCTTATTTGTTTTATTTAACCGTCTCATTCTCTCCCCTCGGATTCTTCACTCACCATGCTTTCTGCGATAGTTCACTCACCACACTTCTCATGGCGTGTGCTGTCCTTTCCACACCCGCCCACCGTTCTTTCACTCAGACTTCCCTTGTCGAAGGGAACAGAACAGTAAAATCGCGCGAGGGCTTGTCACCTCATCGCCAGTTACGTTTGTGTACTGAGAAGCTGGGTGTCCGTGAGCACACACGAGCGATGGAGAGATGAGGAACAGACATTCAGCTGTTTATTTTACTAGTGAGTCATCTACCCAGAATACACCCTCTCATTACGTAACAGACAGGGAAGCTCGACAGCAACCATAAGGGTCAAAATATTCAGGAATACATAACAGGTTGAAGTTTTTGAGGTTTATAGAAGAAAGCAGTGTAGATATTGTCTGTCTGGAGTTTAGCAAGGCCTTTGACAAGGTCCTGCATGGTAGGCTGATCCTAAAGGTTAGAGCCCATGGGATCTAAATCAAGCTGGTCAACAGGATCCAGAATAGGAGTAGAGGATGGTGGTGAAGACTTGCTTTTCTGATTGGAGGTTGGTGACCTGTGGTATTCTACTGGGATTGGCGCAGGGACAGATGAGAATGTAGGAGGTACAATTAGAAAGGTTGCAAAGAACACAAAAAATTGTAGTTTTCTAGACAGGGAGGAGGATAGTCAGGCTACAGCGTAATAGCTGGGAAATTGCTTAGAGGTGGCTGCACGGTACGGTGCTAGACTACCCGTAATAGGACATGAGTTGAGAGTTATGGGACAAAAGTTTGGGGGTAACACGAGGGGGAACTTCTTTACTCAGAGTGGTAGCTGTGTGGAACGAACTTCCAGTAGAAGCGGTAGAGGCAGGTTCGATTTTGTCTTTTTTTTAAAAAAAATTGGATGGGTATATGGACAGGAAAGGAATGGAGGGTTATGGACTGAGTGCAGGTCGGTGGGACTAGGTGAGAGTAAGCATTCGGCACGGACTAGAAGGGCTGAGATGGCCTGTTTCCGTGCTGTCATTGTTATATGGTTATAATAATCTGCCTATGGTATGCACACAGGCCAAGACTATGCCTCATCCACATGCTACTGGAAAAACAAAATGAAAGCAGCTACAAACATCAAGAATGAAGTTCGCACGTTCTTGGATCAACATGCTGATGCCCTGGTGATAGGTGGTATTTGTGAAATAACTGAAGTAGTCAATTGAACTGCTGTACCTTAGATTGACAATACTGAAAAGTACAGTACAAGCCAAAAGAGACTGTGAACGACAATGGAAAGTCGATGAGCATTATGGATATGTTTCTGGACAGTTCATATGGTAAAATGAATTGCCCAGAAGCATTTCTTCCAAATACAAATAAAATAATTTTATTTAAATTATTTCTTTAAATAAAACTGCAACATCAGTAAAAGAGAATGACGATTTTATTAATCTTAGGCAGTACAAATGACCTGATGCCTTTATATATTTGGCAGGAAGCGCATGACACGTTTCACAACATTCCAGTTCAGGTTGAATGTTGTCATAGGCATACGTCATACACAGGGGTACAAGTGCCACAAAAACTAGCATTTTGCAGCAGCACAGCACATTATAAAACGAGGGCAAACGTTCAGTAAATGCAATATTCTTAACTCTTACCCGGCCTATTCTGTATGAACTTTTCTTCATCTCTGACTCCAAACCTGAACCCCACCCTTCCTCCACTCAGAGATTCATTTTATTGTCAAAGTATGCATGTACAGTACAACTCTGATACTTGCCTACTTCAGATAGCCATTAAATACAGAAAGACCATGGGTGTTGATGAAATGAAGGGACATCAGCTTCCGCCCCTCCACATCCTGGCACAAAGAAACATAGAAAATAGGTGCAGGAGTAGGCCATTCGGCCCTTCGAGCCTGCACCGCCATTCAGTATGATCATGGCTGATCATCCAACTCAAAACCCTGTACCTGCTTTCTCTCCATATCCCCTGATCCCTTTAGCCACAAGAGCCACATCTAACTTCCTCTTAAATATAGCCAATGAACCAGCCTCAACTGTTTCCTGTGGCAGAGAATTCCACAGATTCACCACTTTCTGTGTGAAGAAGTTTTTCCTCATCTCGGTCCTAAAAGGCTTCCCCTTTATCATTAAACTGTGACCCCTCGTTCTGGACTTCCCCAACATTGGAAACAATCTTCCTGCATCTAGCCTTTCCAATCCCTTTAGAATTTTATACGTTTCAATAAGATCCCCCCCTCAATCTTCTAAATTCCAGTGAGTATAAGCCTAGTCGATCCAGTCTTTCTTCATATGAAAGTCCTGCCAACCCAGGAATCAATCTGGTGAACCTTCTCTGTACTCCCTCTATGGCAAGAATGTCTTTGGCACGAGAGAGTGAAAGGAAGGAAGGAAGGGAGGGAAGGGAGGAAGGGAGGAAGGGAGTAACTCCGAATCCAGCCCCTCAACAAAAAAAGTGACAATAACAGCCCCTGATCGCCTCACCTGCAAAATAAAAGTGACAATAACAATCCCTGACCCCCTTAACAATCCACAACCCACTCACCCACAGAAAAAAATCACAAAAATAACAATCCCGACCCCTCACTTGTAGAAAAGAACAGTGACAGTAGTATCAAATCCCAACCCCCCCACACACAAAAAAAAATCAGATTGCCCACCCGCCAATGGTCAACAAGAAAGAAAGCACCAAAAAAACTGAAGGAAACCAATACAAAATACAGTCCAATAATCACATAAATCTCAGAATTACTCCTCCCATCGATGTGATTCTTTCACTATCACCAACTCAGAGCCCATGCCTTCTCCCCGTGGCCCCCCCCCTACAAATCCATACACTGTTTTAGTACAGATTGGCTTCAGATGTGTAAAAAAGAAAATCAAGATACGAAAGTCTTCCTCATCGTAGGTCATTTCGGCCAGGCCAACCTTCATCCCCCAGTCATCAACATAAAGAGATCGACAACTAGTTGTGCGATTTTGTCAAGTGTAAATTAATCCAGAGAAACAACAAAGCTTCAAGAAATGGGATTCATTTGCTGTGAAGCATTAATATGCACTAAAAGAATTTCAAGCAATATCCTGACATTAAACACAGACAATTCTGCAGATGCTGGAAATCCAGAACAACACAAACAAAATGCTGGAGGAACTCTGCAGGTCAGGAGAGGAATGTCCTCACAGTTAGTCCTGACGAAGCGTCTCGGCCCGAAACGTCGACAGTGCTTCTCCTTATAGATGCTGCCTGGCTTGCTGTGTTCCACCAGCATTTTGTGTGTGTCTCACAAACAGCTTTCATTCTTCAGAACTCACTACCAAAAAGCATATGCAAACTCTCAGAGGAATATGCATCTTTTTCCATCTCTGATCGCCAGTACTAATATCCAGCAGCAATGCTGCACAATCCTTGAATTTTATAAAAGCCATACCCAAGTAGTAGCAGGAGATCATCTGCTGTTGAAGATTCACCCCAGCCTATCCTACCTCATGACATGATCTTCACATGCTCCACCCTTCATAACCATAAAGGCATTCAAAATTTTGCTGCGAATTTTACTCATCTCAATCATCTTTTGGACTTGTTCTTAATACTGATATAGGGTCCTCCTTCTACAGATAATACCTAAACTACTGGGCATTTCCAGTATTTTCTGTTTTTATCTCAGTGATCTACACATATTTCAAGTTTTATAATTTTCATTCTCGTTTTCAACAGAGGAGATTTACAAGGATGTTGCCTGGATTATGAGAATAGATTGAGTGAACTCAGCCTTCTCTCCTTGGAGTGATAGAGGATGGGAAGTGACCTGATAGAGGTGTACAAGATGAGGAGAGGCATTGATCGTGTGGATAGCCAGAGGCTTTTTGCCAGGACTGATATGGCTAACACAAGGGGATAGTTTTAAGGTGCTTGGAAATAGGTACCGAGGGGATGTCAGGGGTAAGTTTTTCCACACAGAGAGTGGTGAGTGCGTGGAATGCACAGCTGGTGGTGGTGGTGCTGGAGGCATACAATAGGGCATTTTAAAAACCTCTTAGATAGGTACATGGAGCTTAGAAAAATAGAGGGCTATGCGCTAGGGAAATTCTAGGCAGATTCTAGAGTAGGTTACATGGTCAGCACAACATTATGGGCCAAAGGGCCTGTAATGTGCTATAAATTTCTATGTTCTAAATCCTTCCTCAGCCTTGCCCCTCACTCACTCTCATTTCTGGCAGCCATGCAAGTGTCCAGGATAGCTGCAATCCTCCAATTCAGGCCTTTTGTCAATTCCAGATTTTTAACTCTCAGTTTATACAGTCTATGGCTTTATCCGCCAGGCCCCAAGCTCCACAATTTTCTCCCTCTGTCTCTCTTGCCGTTCACTTTTTCCAGTAACTTGCTCCTTGAAAACTCCTTCTACAACCAAGATTTTGGTAATCTGTTCTAATTTTTCCTTTTGTAATTTACCGTGAAATTTTATTTGACATTTCACTGAAGTTTCCTGGAACGTTTTGCGATGTTAAAATGTACTAAATAAATAGATTGCTGTTCTGGTTCTGTCTCATTTATAACAAGTTCTCTTGCCAGAGTCTGTCCTGGGGACAACACTTAAGTGCCTTTACAAAGAAGGCACAGCATGGCCTCTACTTCCTTCAACGCTTGCGCAGATTCAGCATGTCACTAGAACTCTGAGGGCATCCTGACTGCTTGCTGCACAGGCTGGTATGGAAACACCAAGAACAGGAAAGCCTACAAAAAGTAGTGGATCCAACCCAGTCCATCGCAGGGAAAGCTCTCCCCACCCCTGCACACATCTACAAGGAACACGGCCACAAGAAAGCAGCATCAATCATTGATGCACCATCAATAACTCTCGGAGACTGGAAGTGAACGATAGGCTTTTATTAGCAGCAAAAGGGAGCACGACATCCTGGAGACTGAGGGAGGAGCAGTGCCCCAGTCGCCTTTATACCGGGGTCTGTGGGAGGAGCCACAGGAGCAGTCAGCAGAGGGGCGTGTCCAGACAGGTATACATAGTTTACCACAGGCACCCACCACCCACCCTCTGCTGCCCTCAGGAAGGAGTCTCAGGTGCCATACCTCCAGGTTCAGGGACAGTCATTTCCCCTTCAAGCACCAGGAGCATAACTTCATTCCCTGAACTCTGAACCAATTCCACAACCTATGGACTTACATTTGCTCATGTTCTCAATGTTATTACTATTATTGTTTTTGTACTTGTGCAGTTGCCTTTTTCCATGTTAGTTGTTTGCAAGTCTTTGCTTCTGCTTAGTATTTCATTGATTCTGTTTTATTTTTTGTTCTGCTGTGAATGCCTGCAAGAAAATGAACCTCAGGTGACACAATTCCATCATCTCCCATCATGGAGGCTGATAGTTTCTTGGTTAGTAAGCGCGTCAAAGGTCACAGGAGAATGTGATAATAAATCAGCCATGATGGAATGGCAGAGAAGACGCAATGAGCCAAATGGCCCAAGTCTGCTCCTGCGTCTCATGGTCTAACTCCTCAGAGATTCTACCGTGGCCAATGAACCAGGTTTTTTTGAATGTTAAGATGCTGCTGATCTGAACATTTCAACACAGCTTTAATCCAGTTGACCTTGATGCACCATCAATAACTCTCGGAGACGTGAGTCGAGATAGGCTTTTATTAGCCGGAAGAAAGCACCATCAGCAGCAAGAGACCATCACACAACATCCTGGAGACTGAGGGAGGAGCAGTGCCTCCAATCGCCTTTATACAGGGGTCAGTGGGAGGAGCCACAGGAGCAGTCAGCAGGGGTGGGGCGTCTCCAGACAGGTATACGTAGTTCACCACAGACCTAAATATTCTATTTGTAGAAAGTGTAATACACTTTAAGTAAAGATGTAGGACGGTTCAACTCATTCACTCTGACGATGACACTGCAAGCTGAGGCACAGTCTTCAGCTGGAATCTGCATTGCTGAAATGTAATTACTGCAGTCGGTGCCGCTTCAGCGATTGCAACTATGACAAACAGGTTTCCAAAACATCTTCCTCAGCACTGTTCACTGATCATAAAATTTCTGCGGATAAGTTTTCTCCTCTAATCATCGAAGTGGAAAGCTACCAGTGCCCTTGGTGCCTGACATTACTGTTGGAAGTCAAAAGGAATAAAAAAAAATTCTACGGTAATAAAAAATCCAAGTTTGAACATGTTCCAAAATGGGCTTCACCCAAAGCTGAATTTTAATTAAAATTTAAACAAAGCCAGCAGCACCTTCTCTTGCTCCCTAATTTATTATCGCCACGGAGCTGAGGTGGGTCCTAGCCACGGGATGCACTGCCGCAGGAATTTTATTAATTTGTTTCTGGGGAGTTGAGTGTTGCCAGCAAGGCCCATCACTAATTGAACTTGAATGGCTTTCTCAGTCATTTCGTTTAAAAATCCACCACGTCAGAGTGGGAGGAGAACTGTGCAGGACAACTAGGTAAGTTTGGCAGTTTTCATTCCGAGGTTTTCACAACAATCCAGCAATTGTTATTACCAAGATTGGCTGAATTCTTAAGATATTAAATTTTAATCGCCATGGTAGGATTTGAACTTGGATATATGAATTATTAAAAGATAGCCTCTGGTTCAAGAATGAAATTGTTGTGCCATCTTTCCATCTTTTCTCCCTTAAGCTTCAGCACAATGCAAAACACTTAGGGAGGTACTAATCTTCAAGCTTGCTCTCAGGACTCACATTATTCTCACCTGGCTGTACGTTCTCCGTTCTTTCATCATTCATCACTGATACAAGATCCCAGAAATCTCTACTCAACATACAGCAGCACCTTTACCTTACAGGCTGCTGCAGCACTTCAGGGAGGCGACTTACCAGCACCTAATCAAGGGCATTTGTGGGTAGGTTATATATACTGATCTAGTTGATGTCCACATCCATAGATTAAACAAATGTAAATATTGTGGCGACCCAATTACTAGCACACTCGAACCGGCTGACAATTAGCCAGAGTGTAGGCACAAAGGAAGAAAGCCTGAGGGGGTTTCAGCACGTGCCTCTCGAGGTATCCGGTGCAGGAGACAGGCTTTAAAGCAAGACTGTGAAGTTAAAATAAACTTATCGTCGCCACACAGACGTTCCAGCGGTTGATGGACGCGGTGAGAAGCGACCTGGACTTCGCATTCATCTATTTGGACGACATCCTCATAGCCAGCAGCAGTCGTCAGGAGCATCTGTCCCACCTCCGACAACTCTTTGCCCGGCTGAGTGACTACGGTCTAACAATCAACCTGGCCAAATGCCAGTTCGGGCTCGACACCATCGACTTCCTGGGCCACAGGATTACCACAGACGGGGCAACCCCTCTGCCTGCTAAGGTAGATGCGGTCCGCCATTTCCCCCGACCCACCACGATCAAAGGCCTTCAGGAATTTGTAGGTATGGTCAATTTCTACCACCGCTTCCACCCTTCAGCTGCCCGGATCATGCACCCCCGTTCGCCTTGCTGTCGGGTCCGGGCAAGGACATTACCTGGGACGAGGAGTCCACCGCCGCTTTCATTCAAACAAAGGAAGCCTTGGCGAACGCCGCGATGCTAGTGCACCCCAGAATGGACATCCCTACCGCCCTCACAGTGGACGCATCTAATACGGCAGTCGGTGGGGTGCTGGAGAAGCTCATCGTGGGCCGCTGGCAACCCCTGGCGTTTTTCAGCAAACACCTGCGGCCACCCGAGCTCAAATACAGTGCTTTCGACCGGGAGCTGTTGGCGCTATACCTGGCAATCCGGCATTTCAGGTACTTCTTAGAAAGTAGGCCCTTCACCGCGTTCACGGACCACAAACCGCTTACCTTTACATTCACAAAGGTGTCCGATCCCTGGTCGTCCCGCCAGCAGCGCCATCTGTCCTACATTTCTGAATACACGACGGACGTCCGGCACGTCTCGGGTAAGGACAATGTCGTGGCGGATGCGCTCTCTCGCCCTAACCTTCACGCCCTTTCCCAAGGGGTAGACTTTGAGGCGCTGGCAGAGGCACAGCTGGCAGATGAGGAGATCCCGTGTTACAGAACCGCAGTCTCCGGTTTGCAGCTCCAGGACCTCCCCATAGGCCCAGGTGAGAGGACCCTACTCTGTGATGTCGCCACCGGCCAACCCCGTCCCGTCGTCCCGGCACCTTGGCGGCGACATGTTTTCGACTACATTCATAACTTGGCCCACCCCTCCATCCGCACTACCGTCCGGATGGTCTCCGGCAGGTTCGTTTGGCACGGACTCCGCAAGCAGGTCCGTGACTGGGCCAGAACGTGCATGCACTGCCAGACGGCCAAGGTGCAGCAACACACCAAGGCCCCGCCGCAGCAGTTCCACCCCACCCACCGGCGTTTCGACCACATTCATGTGGATATCGTGGGCCCCCTGCCAGTGTCGCGCAGGGCGCGGCACCTCCTGACTATTGTGGACCGGTTCACAAGATGGCCAGAGGCAGTCCCACTCACCGACACCACCTCTGAATCTTGCGCCCGGGCACTGATCACCACCTGAGTGTCCCGCTTTGGTGTACCGGCCCACATTACCTCCAACAGAGGTGCCCAGTTCACCTCCAGCCTGTGGTCAGCGATGGTCAGCCTGTTGGGGACTCAGCTGCACCACACCACTGCCTACCACCCACAGTCAAACGGACTGGTGGAGCGTTTCCACCGTCACCTGAAGTCGGCTCTCATGGCCCGCCTGCGAGGAGCTAACTGGGCGGACGAGCTTCCCTGGGTCCTACTCGGCATCCGCACGGTGCCCAAAGACGATCTGCACGCTTCGTCGGCCGAGTTGGTGTACAGCGCACCCCTGGTCGTTCCCAGGGAGTTCATACCAGCCCCAAGGGGGTGAGAGGAAGAACCCGCAGCAGTCCTGGGCAGACTACGCGAGAGGCTCGGTAACCTGGCCCCCATACCCACTTCGCAGCATGGGCAGCACCCGACCTGCGTACCCAAAGACCTGCAGAACTGTAAGTGTAAATACTACAGTTTGCCAGGGTTTTTAGGACTGCATTGCAGTGTTTTTTCCCCCAAAAAACAATCGCGTCTCCAGGAATTTCTGGGAGCCTTGGGAAATTTTGTGATTTGCAGAACTTCAACGAATTGTTTGTATCCTTGGAATATGTACGACTAAATAGATGCACACTATGTACCAACTGAATGAGCAGGAACACAAAACATTATAGGGAGTTTCAGAAAAGGAAATGGGCAATTTCCTGGCATGTGAAAGTATTCACTGTTACTAACTTTTTCAAATGACTGCTGCATTTCCATTACTATTATTCATGAGTCTAATAATGTACTGGTTTGTAATAACAAGAGGGCTATGCTTCATATCACTCCATCCTGTGAAACTGCATTCAGTGAGTGGGGGAAGGCAAAACCAGTGATCACCATGGAAGAAAAATAATCTGAGATCAATCAGAGTTTAATTGCTCTTTGGGGGAGGCCAGATCACTAATGATAAACTGCCTTTTGGTCTGAAGGTTGACTAACAGTGTGAAATGGCTATTTTTTTTAAAAAAACACTTTTGGCACTCAGATGCTGCCTGAAAGGTGTGCTGTTATCTTTCAGCCAATGACCTGTGACCTTGCACTTTGAAATTTCTTGACTGGCTGTAATACCAATGCTTGTGGGGCACCCATTCTGCCTATCTTATGCAAATATTTAAGCAAAATATCTGCCAACTGAGGAAGTTCTGGAGCTTTTTAAAAAAGGACCTTAGAAAATCTGACAAGCTAGAAAACTAGACACTGGGGGATAAAAGGTACTTGCTGTTATGATCTAGTCAACTGAAAACATAATAGTCCCCTCAACACCATGTGCAAGTGATTTGAAAAGTCCACTTGACCAGCTCAGGTTCCAAACTTCCATTGGTATTACTAATTGCATAAAACATGGAGTGCGATACAGTATACCTGGAGAAAGGCCAGGATTCAAGATGGCGGCACATCCAGATGCAGCCATTACTTCAGCTCCAACTAATGGTGCGATTGTTTGTCTTTTAGGTCGTTCTTATGATCACAAGACATTGCTGGATTTTAAGGGACAGCTGAGAGGGTAGGAGAGTCTGCTTTCCACAGGGATCGCTCCCTACGCGACTCCCTTGTCCACTCGTCCCCCCCATCCCTTCCCACCGATCTCCCTCCTGGCACTTATCCTTGTAAGCGGAACAAGTGTTACACCTGCCCTTACACTTCCTCCCTCACCACCATTCAGGGCCCCAGACAGTCCTTCCAGGTGAGATGACACTTCACCTGTGAGTCGGCTGGTGTGGTATACTGCGTCCGGTGCTCCCGGTGTGGCCCTTTATATATTGGTGAGACCCGACACAGACTGGGAGACCGTTTCACTGAACACCTACGCTCGGTCTGCCAGAGAAAGCAGGATCTCCCAGTGGCCACACATTTTAATTCCACGTCCCATTCCCATTCTGATATGTCTATCCATGGCCTCCTCTACTGTCAAGATGTATCCAAACTCAGGTTGGAGGTACAACACCTTATATACCGGCTGGGTAGCCTCCAGCCTGATGGCATGAACATTGACTTCTCTAATTTCTGTTAATGCCCCTCCTCCCCCCTTACCCCATCCCTGACATATTCAGTTGTTTTTTTTCTCTCTCTCTGCCCATCACTCTGCCTATTCTCCATCTCCCTCTGGTTTTCCCCTCCCCCTTTCTTTCTCTCGAGGCCTCCCGTCACATGATCCTTTCCCTTCTCCAGCTCTGTATCCCTTTCGCCAATCACCTTTCCAGCTCTTAGCTTCATCCCACCCCCCTCCGGTCTTCTCCTATCATTTTGCATTTCCCCCTCCCCCTCCTACTTTCAAATCTCTTAGTATCTCTCCTTTCAGTTAGTCCTGATGAAGGGTCTCGGCCCGAAATGTCGACAGCGCTTCTCCCTGTAGATGCTGCCTGGCCTGCTGTGTTCCACCAGCATTTTGTGTGTGTTGGCTGGATTTTAAAAACACCAAGTACTGCAAGTCTACCTCACTAGCGAGTTATTGGATAGCAGATGATCTCCACAGCATGGGCCTACTGTGCACCATGTTGTCGTCTGCTACAACCACCCAGGGGAGAAACCATCGGAAGCAGTGCACAAGAAAGCAAAGGAGATGAAATTACTACCGGTAGACAAAAGGCGAAATCCTTCAGGTCAGCCCTCCCGTCAATTCTGTTTTCAAAAGCGTTCGATTGCTAGAAGGTAAACAAGATTACTTGCATCTGACTGAATCACATCTGCATGCTCATCCCTGAAGCTGGAGGGTTTCATCTCTTTATGGGACAACAGAATTCCCATGATATCCGGACAATGGAGGTGTATGCATCTGCATTAATAAGAACTGGTATGAGAACACATTAGAGGTGACGACCCACTGTTTCCCTATGGTAGATTTCTTAATGGTGAAATCCAGGCCTTTCCAGTTACTAAGAGAGTTCATTGTTATTGTGATTGTGACTCTGTACATCCCCCTCCCCTCTGCTAATACTGGGAAAAACTGCATTTGCAGACTTAGAAACCACACACACTGATTTTTTTTCTTTACTGTTGCTGGCGACTTCAAGGTGTGCTAAACAGTCCTGCCTAAATTCTATCACTTCCATTCTATCACTTAGAGGTGAGAACACATTAGATCTGGTTCCAGTTCAAAGTGTATATATATCACCATATATATAACACCACAACAGAATAATAACCATAATAGAATCAATGAAAAACTGCAAGACTGCACTAACTAGGGCATTCAAACAGTGTGCAAAAGACCACAAACTGTGCAAATACAAAAAGAAATAATAATAATAATAATAATAATAATAATAATAATTAGTAATAAATATCAAGAACATGAGATGAAGAGCGTGAAAGTGAGTCCAAGGATAGTGGGAACATTTCGGTGATGGAGCAAGTGAAGTTGAGTGAATTTCTCCCCTTTGGTTTAAGAACCTGATGGTTGAGAAGAAGCATTTGTTCCTGAACCTGGTGTTGTGAGTCTTGAGGCTCCTGTACCTTGTTCCTGATGGCAGCAGCGAGGAGAGAGCATGACCTGCGTGGAGGGGGTCCCTGATGATGGATGCTGCTTTCCTGCAACAACGCTCCTTGTCAATGTGCTCAATGAGGGGGAACGCTTTACCTGTGATGGTCTGGGCCGTATTTTTTGTAGGATTCTTTGTTTAAGGGCACTGGTATTTCCATACCAGTCTGTGATGCAGCCAGTCAATAGACTCTCCACTATACATCTAGTGTGTCAAAGTTTTAGATGTCATGCCAAATCTTCTAAGAACGTGGAGGCCCTGCCGTGCTTTCTTCGTAATTGCACTTACCTGCTGGGCCCAGGTCAGGTCCTGAGAAATGATAACACCAAGGAACTTAAAGTTGTGACCCTTTCCACCTCCGATCCTCCAGTGAGGACTGGCTCATGGACATGTGGGGGGGGGGGGGGGTTCCTCCTCCTGAAGTCTACAATGAGCTCCTCGGTCTTGCTGACATTGAGTTAGAGGCTGTTGTTGTGGCACCGCTCAGCCAGATTTTCTATCTCCCTCCTACATCACCACCTTTGATTTTGCCAGTGACAGTTGTGTTGTCAACAGACTTGAACATGGCAGTGCAGCTGTGCTTAACCACACAGTCATAGGTATAAAACGACTAGAGGAGGAGGCCAAGCACACAGCCTTGTGGTGCACCTGTGCTGATGGAAATTGAGGAGATGCTGTTGGCAATCTGAACTGACTGGCTTCCACATGTGAGGGAACCGAGGATCCAATTGCACAAGGAGGTTCGAGCCCAGCATCTTGAAGCTTCTTGATGAGTTTCGAGGGGACGATAGTATTGAATGTTGAGCTGTAATCGATAAAGAACATTCTGATGTATGCATCTTTGCTGTTAGCGTTGAGTGAAGAGCCAATGAGATGGCATCAGCTATGGACCTGTTGCTCCAGTAAGCAAATTAGAGCGGATGCAAGTCGCTTCTCAGACAGGAGTTGATCTATTTCATCACCAAACTTTTAAAACACTTCATCACTGTGGATGCAAGTGCTACTGGATGATAGTCATTGAGGCATTTCTTAGGTATCAGTATAATTGAAGCCTGCTTGAAGTAGGTGGGTACCTCAGACCGCAGAGGTGAGAGGTTAAAGACATCGGTGAAAACTCTAGCCAGTTGATCAGCACTGGTCTTCGGTACTCGGCCAGGTACCCCATCGGGGCCAGGTGCTTTCTGTGGGTTCACCCGCCAGTCATCCTCAGACACTGAAACCACAGGATCATCAGGGGCTGTGGGAGTATATCAAATTCCTTAGTCCCTGCAAGCTGCTCCTTATCCCCACTGACCACTCATTTGTTATGCCAATTCCTGCATACTGCCCACTAATTAAACGAGTCAAACCAGTTCAGAGGCAGGTAAAGCCCTGGTCGGAAGGAGGAACTTTTGCATAATAGAGCTGTTTCGAAAGCATGGACTTGAACATGTTCAGGGAGACGGCTACCTACGACCATCATTAACATCGGTAAATATGCGAGATCTGTGACTGGCCACACAGAGGATGTCACTGTTATTAAACACGTCCGTGCAAGGGCAAATTAGAAGCCATATTTGACAACAGAGGTCCAAGCACGGCTGAGAGATCGGGATGCTGCCTTCAGATCAGGTTAGGCCAGCAAGAGCTGCTTTTTCCTGCGCCATCAGGAAGGTGAAATGGAATTATTTACACCCCCCTCCCCCCCCCCCCCCACGAGAAGCAGGCACTCTGTCTGGCCACATGTGAGGGAGACCCTCGACAGGGTCAAGCTGGGTCGAGCTGAAGGGTCTGATAATGTACCTGGTTGGGTGCTGATAATGTACCTGGTTGGGTGCTGAAGGGCTATGCAGCCCAGGTAACTGAGCTTCTAACAGACATTTTCAACCACTCACTGTCTCCTTGGGCTTCAAGGTGGCCACCATCAGCCCCGTGCCCAAGAGGGCTACAGTAACTTACCTCAATGACTACTGTTCAGTGGCTCTGACCTCAACAATACTGGACTGCTTCATGCAGCTGGTTACGAGTTGCATTAAATCCCATCTTCCTGCTACATCGGACCATTTCTAGCTCATTTATCGGTCCACTAATGATGTCATAGCCTCTGCACTCAACTTTCCGTCTTATCCCACCGGGAAGATGGTGCCTCATATGCCAGGACGCTGCTTATTGACTCCAGCTTGGCATTCAATACGGTCATACCTCAGAAGCTGGTGGGTAAACTGTCCTCGATGGGTCTCATTTTCTGTCCGTGACTGGATCCTGGGCTTCCTGGCAGCAAGTTCAGTGTCAGCTTGTGTTGGCAGAAACATCCCTCGCTCCGTCACGCTGAGCACCGACACTCCTGAGGGTTACGTGCTCAGCCCGCTGCTGATGTATGACTGCACTGCTCGATCCAGTTCGAACCGAATCATCAAGTTTGCCGATGAAGGCAGCCACTGTGGCTTTCATTGCTGTTACTTTTTTGGAAATTAGCTTTGCCTGCTCCTGCACACATTTTTCAAATAACTCCTTGACAGAGAGAAAAAAAGCTTGTTATTTGTTATCAGCTCACTAAATAGTCACTCTGACCTTCTCTTACCTCTTTCAAGAATTTGTAGAGAAATTCTTCCACGATTTCTCCTAGTGCTCAGGAATTCAATGCAATAAATTGCCATTGGGGCAAACTGGCTGTGAACCGAAAGGCATCTGACCGCAAGTTTCTACAAAAGCTTGAGGACTGCTGATAGGATCATTGGGGTCTCTCTTCCACCCATTAGAGATATTTATCAAGAGTGCTGCATATGCAGGGCCCTTAGCATTATCAGTGATCCCTCCCATCCATCCAATAATCTCTTTGAACCCCACACCATCAGGCCCGATGTACCATATCATTAGGACAAAAACTGTTAGGGATACTTAATCTATATAGCTGTTTTCCATCCTGTTTGTTCAAATGATTCATTTTGGATTATATGTTAAATCCGTGAATTGCATACGTCATTACACTACCATGTGTTAGGTGCGCACCTCGCTTAAAGATTAAGTTATAGCCATATTCCAGATTCCTAGTGTCTTCCTTCAAATTAATTTAATGTTTTGAAGTTACAAAACATAACACTTACCACCACCCAGATCTCATTGCATGTAACACCAGCAGCGTTATGCTGTTCACATTTTAACTTGTGTTGCAAATGCACCTTATTATTTGTTTATTTATTTGTGGTAATAATACTTTTATGTGTTATACGTACTGTGTTGTGCACCTTGGTCCAGAGGAATGTTGTCTCATTCAGCAGTGTACGTGTCCGGTTGAATGACAACAAACCTGAAATTGAACTTGAATTTGAGAAACACTGAGGTCTTTTCCTACCAAGGCTCTACATTTGCAGCTCAACTGAAGCTTCAGTGACAGAAGATTACCAACAACCCCACCCCCCCAGCAACTTTCATTTATACCCACAACTAAACAATTCCCAGGATGTCATTGTTGCTACATTTTTAAAAAATTTAATTTTCCTGCTCCTGCATACATTTTTCAAATAACTCCTTGACAGAAAGGAAGCTTGTTATTTGTTATCAGCTCACTCAATAGTCCCTCTGACCTTCCCTTTCCTCTTCCAGGAATTTGTAGTGAAAGTCTTCCACGATTTCTCCAGGAATTCAATGCAACAAATTGTCATTTGGGCAAACTGGCTGTGAACTGGAAACACAAGCCAAGATAAAAATAGGAATCCATAACCTTAGTTAACCTTCAGTAGACAGATTATTGATCAACTGAAATATGTGGCACTGTTTTCCATTTATGTCTACACTCTGCGTACATTCCTGTTTACTTTTCCCATTCATTGGTTTTATTTCGTCATTTTGAACTCTCTCTTCCGAGTTTTCCTCGCTGGCAGACAAGGAAAAAAGGTTCCATTTTTCATACACGGTCAGCGGACCTGTACAAGATGGGCTTGGCGAGACTACCCTTCTGAAGAAGCTTATTGCGTTAATTGAACACCGTCTACGTGAAAATTTGCTGTGTAATGGTCAATGGGCACATTCAGGCCTAACGCCCTACGTCAGTGCTATGTTGCCAGTCAACCTGCCTTAACTGGCTTAAGAACCAAAAAATGTTGCCTCTTAATGGAATTCCAGGGAAATTAATACATTTGCAACGAGTGTAATTCTTGAAATGCATAATCTGGCAGCCTTTACAGTACACCAATTCTTACTGTTGCAGTTTCTTATCTACTAATGCCTTATTTCTTGTTGCTTCAGCATTGCTTTTCTTTTCAAATACAGTGGATCTGGTTCATTGAGACACATCAGGACCGGTACATTTCGGCGCAAGTAAGTGGCTGCCCCAATCAGCCGAAGTTTCATGGAAATACCGGTAGTTAAAAAAAGACAAACTTTGGTTTAACTGAGTAACAAATGAAATACAGAACAAATTAGACCACTACCAATGCCGCTACAAGTAGTATAAAACTGTATCAGTCCCTAATAGTTATCGGAGGAATTCATCCAGAGTACGCTGATTGACCGTAAATGAATAAAGTCAGCACAGACACCTGGTGTGGGTAGTGGACTGCCTTCTTTGCCTTCCCGCATGAAGTAGTGTCATAATGCACAACGAAATCTCCTGGTACAAAATCATCAAAAGTCACTGCTTTTTGAACCAGCATCTTTCAGCCCAAATGGGTAACACAAGCACACGCAACTGGCACTAATTAAAAACTGCTTGCTCTAAGCACGGTGTAGTTTCTAACAGCCACACAAGTGCCCACAACTAACACTAGTTAGAACCTGTTCAGCAACAGTCTCCTGTCCCAGTTAAGCAGCACAGTGTCCCAGATCATCAAAGGGAACCTCGGCCATTTTCTCAATTACCGTAGTTTTTGTTCGTTAAGAGTTCATAAAGTCATGGAGAAGTACAGCACATAAGCAGGCTGTTTGGGCCATCTAGTCCATGCTAAAACCATTTAAACTACCTCCTCCCATTGACCTGCACCAAGACCATAGCCCTACTATTTCATGTGTCTATCTGAAGTTTGCTTAAATGTTGAAATAGAGCTTGCCATGCACTGCTTGTGCTGGCAGCTCATTCCACACTCTCACGACCTCTCACTTCCTCCCTTAAACTTCTCACCTTTCACTCTTAACCCATGACCTCTGGTTGTCATCCCACCCAACCTCAGTGAGAAAAGCCTGCTTGCTTTTAGCCTATCGGTATCCCTCACAAGTTGCTACCCCAATTAACTGATGGTTTGATTAACTGGAATCCACTGTATTACAATTTGAGCTCCGAGCCATCTAGAAAGGTTCAATGGATGAAGAAAATGCACTTTCTCTTAGAAACACATAGCACTGTGTTGTTATTTCTGCTGCATCCTAGGGCAGACAATTGTTGACTCGAATCCAATACCAAAGAGCATGAGATTAAGTATTGTCAGATAATGCAATGATCTGGGAGCACAATGGACCTTTATAGCTTACAGTTCAGACAAGCTATAAAGATCCCAATGGAATTACAGAAAGAACAACCTTGGGCCCTTGTCAACACCCACCTACTGAATCTGACCTGGACAGAGTCGATGCGGAGAGGATGTTTCGAGTGGTGTGACGGTCAAGGACCGCAACCTCAGAATACAAGGACATCCCCGTAGAACAGAGATGAGGAGGAATTTATTTATCCAGAGGGAGGTGAATCTGTAGAATTCATTGCCATAGACACTGTGGAGGCCAAGTCACTGGGTATATTTGAAGTGGAGGTTGATAGGTTCTTGATTATTAATAAAAGTTACAGGGAGACAGCAGGGGAATGGGATTGAGAAGGAATAATAAATCAGCCTTGATCAAATGGCGGAGAGGTCTTGATGGGCCAAAGGCCTAATTATGCTCCAATATGTTATGGTCTAAATTAGACCCCTGATGGTGTTTCCACACACTTCGTGAGATTCCATGAGTTTCCTCTAAGCTGCTTTACCACATCTCAAAAACATGGAGGTTGGTAGTTCAATTGCACACTGTAATTCTTCCTTCCTGTTGGTGGATGGTAGAATCTGGGAGGAGTTATGTGGAATGCTTGGAAAATGAATGAGGGCACAGTATGTTCTTCTAAGCCGGCATTGACTCATTGGGCCAAATGGCCTTTTCTCTTTCATAAGAGAATCTCCACTGTGGAAGACACCTGCAATATGACAGAAATTCAAGAGTGTCAGGAGGAAGAAGTGAGCGTAGCTGCTATTACTAAGGCGAAGACGTTTGGGAAAATTGAAAGGCTGTAGGTAGATATGGATCAGATGGACAATACCGCCAAGGTTCTGAAAAAGGTAGATGAAAAGATTGTGGAGGCATAAGTAATGATCACTAAATTATGACAATGTTGCAGTGGACTGGAAAATTGCCAATGTCATTCTGTACTTTAATAAGAGGGGAGGTAAGCAAATGACAGTAAGATAGGGTACTTGGAGGGACATGACAAAATAGGCCAAAGTCAGCTGGCTTCCTTGAGGGAAAATCTTGTCTGACAAATCTATTGGAAATCTTTGAGGAAATAACAGGCAATATAAACAAAGGAGAGTCAGCAGTCATTATTTGCACAGATTTTCAGAAGGACTTTGACAAGGTGCCACACATGAGGCTGCTAAACAAGATAAGAGCCTCTAGTGTTACAGGAAAGGTACAAGGATAGAAGATTGGCTGAACGGCAGGAGACAAAGAATGGGAATAATGGGGATCTTTTCTGGGTAGTTGCCAGTGACTACTGGTGTTCCGTAGATGAAAATGATCTTTTCATGTTATATATCAATGATTTGGTTGACAGAATTGATGATTTGTGATCAAGTTGGTGGACAATATGAAAATAGGTGGAGGGGCAGATAATGTTGAGGAAGCTGGGAGTCAGAAGATGGGCAGACAGGTTAGGAGAAGGCGCAAAGAAGTGGCAGATGGAATATTGTTTAGGGAAGTTTGTGGCCATGCACTTTGGTAGAAGGAATAAAGGCACAGACTATTTTCCAAACAGTGAGAAAATTCAGAAATCAGAGGTGCAAAGGGATTTGGGAGTCTGTGTGTAGAACTCCCTAAAGGTTAAATTGCAGGGTAAGGGAGACAAATGCAATGTTAGCATTCATTTCAAGAGGACTAGAATATAAAAGCAAGGATGTAATACTGAGGCTTTATAAAGTATTGGCCAGATGTCACGGAGTATCGTGAGCAGTCTTGGGCCCTTTGTCTAAAGGAAGGATGTGCTGTCATTGGCGAGGGCCCAGAAGTTCATGAGAATGATCCCATAAAAGGGTTAATTTATTAGAAACATTTGACCGGCTCTGTGCAGGGGGAGGGGGTATCTTATTGAAACCTACTGAATATTGATTGGTCTAGATAGAGTGGCCATGGAGAGGATGTTTCCTACAGAGAAGGAATCTAGGAGCAGAGGGCAGTGCCTCAGAGTACCAGGACGTCCCTTTAGAATAGAGATGAGGAGGAACTTCTTTAGGCAGAGGGTAGTGATTATGTGGGATTCTTTGCCACAGGCAGCTGTGGAGAGCAAGCCATTGGGTATATTTAACATGGGGGTAGATAGGCGTTAAAGATTACGGGGAGAAGGCAGAATAATGGGGTTGAGAGGTATAGTAAATCAGCCACGATGGAATGGCAGAGTCGATGGGCCGAATGGTCGAATTCTGCTCCTATGTCTCATGGTATTCCGTGCAAATATGATATGCTAATCTGTTTTACAAGATCTTTTGTACTATACTATAAAGATTAACATTTAAGTGTGCTCTTTCAGTAAAGTGCAGAATGCAGTCTGTAGCAGAAATCCTTAAACCTTACTTCCGTACAATCCACAGTTTCTTCCCGCAGATGATACACTGGAGAAAGGAGATACACCATTCACAGCCCAGTCTCAACTTCATTTAATGATCAAAAGCTAAATATTCTTGACCTTGGCTGATTATTAAAAAAATGGGCAGTTCAAACGGAATGGTGCATTTAATTTATGGCGTACGTACAGGCCCTGTGGCAATCAACTTCAAGGGGATCAGCTGCTCATTACGTATGAAACAAAAGACAGCTCGGATACAACGACACGCGGGCAAGGGAAAGGTAGGAAAGCAAATGAAGAAAAACAGGTTTTCTTCTGCGAAAAAAAATGCTCGCCTTTTAAATAGTTTGAATGGAATTAGGAAAGGCGAATGTAATTATCACCTTTCATCCCGGCCCCCTTCCTTTGAACTCTGGGATTTAAATATAGCAATGCACATTCGCGCAGTCAGCTGTCAAACTGCAGGCTGTCGGCGCAGCGCCACCCAGCGGTACGCGGCTCACCTAGCAGGCACACCGCCTGACAAATGTTTAACATGGTCCGTGCAACAGGCGGCGGGCAATGAAGCATCTGCTTCTAGATGGAGCGAGCGCTGACCCGGCTTCTCCTTCCTATACTGCATCCTCAAGGGATTTCATCACGATGGAAAAAAACACACACAAACCGGGCGTTCCCCTTTTCGGCTGAGGAGTGTAACATGGGGGTGGGGATATGCAAACAAGGATGTGTAAAACCGACTGAGAATATGCTTTTGCTATGGTGAAACCATGGCGCTTCTACACACGTTTAAAAATCGCTACCGATTAACCTGGGGATGTAACTACCGATCAGCAGGTGCCTGTGAGACAAGAGACATCTCGCTCTCCTGGGTGTCCGCTCAGTACCGTGGTTAAGCTTTAGAATGTCTTTAGTCAGACCTCCTCACAAACTAAAAGATCCTGCATGGAAGCCCCTGCTCGAGACTGCTCTGCGTAAAACAGGCTGCCCCTTTAGTGCCGTTCGGGAGGTCCAATACATAGTTAGATGAGTCGCCCCTCCAAGTGATGAACAGTAGGCCATGGCAAGTTTTGTTTGTTCCAATGAACAGGTGAGGTGTTAACGCCCACCAGTCGACGCCTGATCAACAGGGCAGCAAATAAGAGAATTATAAACAAAGTAATGTTTACCGTAACCCCTCCTCTTATGAATAAATAGTACAAAGTACACCGGGGCCCTGAGTGGGGTTTGGAGTCAGGTTTAGTTCTTGGTCACAGAAGTGCAAATAATCATTATCACTGAATTGATTACCAGTTGACACTGCAGATTTCAAAGTTCCTTACTTGTAATTTGAAATTTACATTTATAGTAAAAGGGGATATGATTAGGAAATGAGATAATTCAGATCCCATAGGTCAAGGATATAATTCAATGAACTACAACTGTAATCTTGTTAGAATTTAGTTACATAAGATTGCAATGGGACCTCCTTTATGACCTATAAAGGCACCCACAAAACACAGTTTTCTGTAGAAATTAGCAGATCATATGATGTGTAGCTTAAATTCCAGTGCTGAGCTTCCAGCCCACAGTACTCATGAGAGATCTGAATATTGTGGTCTGAAAAAAGGGTTGTGGGAGCTTTGGGAATACCAAGGAACAATGAGGTTTGAGGCATTAGCCTTCCCACTGTGGGAGCTGCTAATTGGAATCAGGAATCTACGAAGAAATGAATGGTTAGTGACAGACTTCTCTGGCCAAACTCTCTGAATTGGAATCCCTCCTTGACCACTTTCCTAGCTGAATGCAAACTCAGGAAGAACCCATTAATGTGGGAAAAATATATGACCTGCTCATTAAAAAAAGCTTTAAAGTGATGGAAGTTGTCATTTACAGTGCTATCAATTGACACCACTGTTTACAGACACTGGTTTTATGATTCAACCAGGACCACTTATTTCCAGTCCTTAACACATTATTCATTCAAACATAGACATACAAGGGCTGAATACCAGATAGGTGGTGCATTTGGTTAAACATTCCTGATTGAGTGTGACAGCAAGGTGATGTGGCAAAACTGATTGCTGGAAATTAAAGGAAGAGCTGATGTCACATGACATGGTTTTGATTGTTGAAGGTTAGCAGAGTCATTCTAATGACATCACTGCAGAGGCGGCTCAAGGCTAAGCAACGGCTTTGGATACTGGAGTACATTTATTAACCATTATATTTCTGTGCAAGAAGAGATAGATGCAAGGGCAATGAAGACCAAATTGGATGTGATAGTAGGGAAAGTGTAATTAAATAGATAAGTATGGAAATTTTAATTAAATAGATAAATATGCTTGTTTGCAAATTTACTAATTTGATATTAAGGCCATCAGATATAGGAGCAGAAGTAGGCCATTTGGCCCATCGAGTCTGCTCTGCCAATCATGGGCTGATCCAATTCTTCCACTCATCCTCACTCCCCTGCCTTCTCCCCATATCCTTTGATGCCCTGGCTAATCAACAATCTATCTATCTCTGCCTTAAATGCACCCAGTGACTTGGCCTCCACAGCCGCTCACGTAAACAAATTCCACAGATTTACCACCCTCTGACTAAAGTAATTCCTCTGCATCTCAGTTCTAAAAGGACGTCCTTCAATCCTGAAGTCGTGCCCTCTTGTCCTCGAATCCCTAACATGAGAAATAACCTAGCCATATCTAATCTGTTCAGGCCTTTTAACATTCGGAATGTTTCTATGAAATCACCCCTCATTCTCCTGAACTCCAGGGAATACAGCCCAAGAGCTGCCAGACGTTCCTCATACGGCAACCCTTTCATTCCTGGAATCATTCTTGTGAATCTTCTCTGAACCCTCTCCAATGTCAGTATATCCTTTCTAAAATAAGGAGCCCAAACTGCACACAGTACTCTAAGTGTGGTCTCACGAATGCCTTATACAGCTTCAACATCACATCCCTGCTCTTATATTCTATACCTCCAGAAATTCTTTGCATTTCCCACCTTCACAATCGACTTAGGTTAACCTTTAGGGCATCTTGCACAAGAACTCAAGCCTCTTTGCATGACCATACACTTTCCAACATTGCATTTCATTTGCCACTTCTTTAGCCATTCCCCCAAGTCTCTTTACAGGCTTTCTGTTTCTTCAACACTACCCACTCCTCCACCAATCTTCACATTATCAGCTAATTTAGCCACAAATCCATTAATACCATAGTCCAAATCATTGACATACATCGTAAAAAGCAGCGATCCAAACACCAACCCCTGTGGAACTCCACTGGTAACTAGCAGCCAGCCAGAATTGGATCTCTTTACTCCCACTCTCTGCTTTCTGCCGACCAGGCAATGCTCCACCTATGCTAGCAACTTCCCTGTAATTCCATGGGCTCTTACTAAGCAGCTTCATGTGTCGCACCTTGTCAAAGGCCTTCTGAAAATCCAAGTACACCACGTCTACTGCATCTCCTTTGTCTACCCTGTTTGTAATTTCCTCAAAGAATTTCAGTAGGTTTGTCAGGAAGGATTTTCATTTCAGGAAACCATGCTGGCTTTGGCCTATCTTGTCATGTGCCTCCAGGTACTCCGTAATCTCATCCCTAACAGCTTCCCAACCACTGATGACTGGCTAACAGGCCTATAGTTTCATTTCTGCTGCTTCCCACCCTTCTTAAAAAGCGGAGTAACATTTGCAAATTTCCAGTCATCCAGTACAATGCCAGAATCTATCGATTCTTGAAAGATCATCGTTAGTGCCTCCTCAATCTCTCCAGCTACTTCCTTCAGAACCTGAGGATGCATTCCATCAGGTCCAGGAGATTTATCCACCCTCAGACCATTAAGCTTCCTGAGCACCTTCTCAGTCATAATTTTCAATTCACAAACTTCACTCCCCTGACACTCTCGAATGTCTGGTATACTGCAGACATCTTCGACTGTGAAGACTGATGCAAAATACACATTCAGTTCCTCTGCCATCTCTGCATCTCTCATTACAATATCTCCAGTGTCATTTTGTATTGGTCCTATATCTACCCTCGACTCTCTTTTACCCTTTATATACTTAAAAAAGCTTTTAGCATCTTCTTTGATATTGGTCACCAGCTTCCTTTCACAATTCATCTTTTCCTTCCTAATGACCTTCTTAGTTTCCTTCTGCAAGTTTTTAAAAGCTTCCCAATTCCCACTAGCTCTGGCTTCCTTGAATACCCTCTCTTTTGCTTGTACTTTGGCTCTGACTTCACTTGTCAGGCACAATAGTGTCCTTCTTCCTTTAGAAAACTTCTTATTTGGAATAATCTGTCTTGCACTCCTTGTAACACTCCTAACTTCTAATTTATTTATTGCCATTAGTGTGAAATTCCTCTAAAACAGTGTCTCGACCCATTATAGTACTGGTTGCAATAATGATCGCAAATCCTTCGTACTGAATCCCATGTCACAACAACAACCACTTACTCAATGTCAGCAAGACCAAGGAGCCACTTCCAGACTTCAGGAGAAGGAAACCAGAGGTCCATAAGCCAGTCCTCATCAGAGAATCTGAGGTGGAGAGAGTTAGCAATTTTAAATTCCAAGATGTTAGTAGTTTGGAGAACCTGTTTTGGGCCCAGCACACACGTGTAATTATGAAGAAAGCAGGAAAGTGTCTTTACTTCCTTAGGAGTTTGCAGAGATTCGGAATGACATCTGAAACTACGATAAACTTCTGTAGATGTGTAGTGGAGAGTAGATTGACTGGCTGCATCACAGCCTGGTATGGAAACACCAATGCCCTTGAATGGAAAAAGTAGTGGATATGCCCAGCCCATCGTGGGTAAAGACCTCCTCACCATTGGGCACATCTACATGAAATGCTGTCCCAGGAAAGCAGCATCCATCATCAGAGACCCCCCACCACCCAGGACATGCTCTCTTCCCTCTGCTGCCACCAGGAAGGTGGTATAGGAGCCTCAGGACTCACACCACCAGGTTCAGGAACAGTTACATCAGCCTCAACCATCAGGCTCTTGAACCAAAGGGGATAACTTGACTCAACTTCACTTGTCCCATCATTGAAATGTTCCCACAACCAATGGATTCACTTTCAAGGTCTCTTCACCTCATGTTCTCAATATTTATTGCTTGCTTGTTTGTTTGTTTGTTTATTTATTTATTATTACTGTTGTAAAATTTACAGTCTTCTGCACTCCGGTTGAACGTCCAAGTTGGGTGATCTTTCATTGATTCTGTAATGTTTGTTATTCTACAGATTTATTGAGCATACTCACAACAAAATGACACCTGGGTTGTATATGGTGATATACATGTACTTTGATAATACAATTTGCTTTGAACTTCGCTATTTTTAAAAAAAAAATCTGCCCATCCAAGACATAGAACAGGCTTCATGAAGTCAGTGAGACAGAATCAGATATCTGCAACTTGCTTTGAGCAATTCACTGTCAAGTAAGTTAATGAGATAGCAGCAAAATAATTTGCGACAGCTGGGGCAACAATAGTTCAAAGTAAATTTATTATTAAAGTACATATGTCACCATATTCAAGCCCGAGAGTCATCTTCTTGCAGGCATATTCAATAAATCCATAATAGAATAATAACTGTAATTGAATCAATGGAAGACCACACCAATTGACAGACAGACAGACATACTTTATTGATCCCGAGGGAAACTGGGTTTCGTTACAGCTGCACCAACCAAGAATAGTGTAGAAATATAGCAATATAAAACCATAAATAATTAAATAATAATAAGTTAATCATGCCAAGTGGAAATAAGTCCAGGACCAGCCTATTGGCTCAGGGTGTCTGACACTCCGAGGGAGGAGTTGTAAAGTTTGATGGCCACAGGCAGGAATGACTTCCTATGACACTCAGTGTTGCATCTCGGTGGACTGAGTCTCTGGTTGAATGTACTCCTGTGCCTAACCAGTACATTATGGAGTGGATGGGAGACATTGTCCAAGATGGCATGCAACTTGGACAGCATCCTCTTTTCAGACACCACTGTCAGAGAGTCCAGTTCCACCCCCACAACATCACTGGCCTTACGAATGAGTTTGTTGATTCTGTTGGTGTCTGCTACCCTCAGCCTGCTGCCCCAGCACACAACAGCAAACATGATAGCACTGGCCACCACAGACTCGTACAACATCCTCAGCATCATCCGGAGATGTTAAAGGACCTCAGTCTCCTCAGGAAATAGAGATGGCTCTGACCCTTCTTGTAGACAGCTTGTGTTCTTTGACCAGTCCGGTTTATTGTCAATTCGTATCCCCAGGTATTTGTAATCCTCCACCATGTCCACACTGACCCCTCGGATGGAAACACGGGTCACCGGTGCCTTGGCCCTCCTCAGGTCCACCACCAGCTCCTTAATCTTTTTCACATTAAGCTGCAGATGATTCTGCTCGTACCATGTGACAAAGTTTCCCACTGTAGCCCTGTACTCCACCTCATCTCCCTTGCTGATGCATCCAACTATGGCAGAGTCATCAGAAAACTTCTGAAGATGGCAAGACTCTGTGCAGTAGTTGAAGTCCGAGGTGTAGCTGTTGAAGAGAAAGGGAGACAGGACAGTCCCCTGTCGAGCCCCAGTGCTGCTGACCACTCTGTCTGACACACAGTGTTGCAAGCGCACGTACTGTGGTCTGCCAGTCAGGTAATCAATAATCCATGACACCAGGGAAGTATCCACCTGCATCACTGTCAGCTTCTCACCCAGCACAGCAGGGCGGATGGTGTTGAACGCACTGGAGAAGTAAAAAAACATGACCCTCACAGTGCTCGCCGGCTTGTCCAGGTGGGTGTAGACACGGTTCAGCAGGTAGACGATGGCATCCTCAACTCCTAATCGGGGCTGATAGGCGAACTGGAGGGGGCCTAATTGTGGCCTAACCATAGGCCAGAGCTGCTCTAGAACAAGTCTCTCCAGGGTCTTCATGATGCAGGAGGTCAATGCCACTGGTCAGTAGTCATTGGAGCCACTGGGGCACGGCGTCTTCGGTACAGGAATGAGACAGGACGTCTTCCACATCACAGGAACCCTCTGGAGACTCAGGCTCAGGTTGAAGTCATGGTGAAGTACTCCACATAGCTGGGGGGCACAGGTTTTGAGCATCCTGGGGCTGACACCATCTGGGCCTGCAGCCTTGCTTGGGTGGAGACGTTTCAGCTGTCTTCTCACCTGTTCAGCTGTGAAGCCCACCGTGGTGGTTTCAGGTGAGGGAGAGGTGTAGTCACGAGAGTAGGGTGGGGGGCTGTGAGGAGGGGAGAGTGGAGTATGTGTTGGTTGAGGGCCGACAACAGATGAATCATGTGGGAGATGGGCAGGAGCCACAGTGTCAAATCTATTGGGCATCAAGCAGGGTGCAAAAGACAACAGACTGTGCAAATACAAAAATAAGTTTATTGCTTATTGAACGTGACATGAAGTCTTTGAAAGAGAGTCCAAAGGTTGTGGGATCATTTTGGCGATGGGGTAAATGAAGTTATCCCCTTTAGTTCAGGAGCCTGACAGTTGAGGAGTACTAACTGTTCTTGAACCTGTAGGTGTTGCATGGGGTGTTCTGTTCTCTCATAGTGTACTTGCTGAATGTGCACTTCAACTTTGTATATCCACAGATTTTGCCTGCAGGAACGGAGTAGGCCATTCAGACCCTCTTGCCTGGTCCACCATTTGACAAGATCTTGGCTGACTGAACTGCAACTCTACTCCTGCCAACCCTCGTTAGAATTTTGCTTCATCAAGTGGACCCCCCACTGCCTTAAAAAATATTCTAAGACTTTGCTTCCACCACCCTTTGAGGAGGGGAGTCGCAGTCTCAGGAAGACATTTGCCTCACATCTATCCTAAATGGATAACCCTCGTATTTATTTTAGTGACACTGAGGCCCTCTGTTGGTCAGGGTTGACCATGGACATTGCATCCTAGCTGTCTCTGTGATATGTAAGCCCCAGGATAGTACGATATGGCAACTCCTGTGATGCCACTGCTTCAAACTGTATCAGTCTCAGCCATTCTTTTGGATTCATCAGCTGTGCAGAGAGGGAGAGCCTGCTACAGAGTAGAGCTCTGTGGCATCAGATCCTCTGACGAGTCCTTGAACATGGTCACGCCCATCGACTTGGGGACAATCCTGTAACCACACCTCGGCTTCCTGCGACCACCTCTTTGTTGTCCTTACCTCTTACGCCTTGCTTTTATGTCCATGCATAAATGCAGGTAGGAGGACGACAGCCAGATGGTCAGTTTCCCTGAAATCTGTTCGAGGGATGGAACAGTAGGCATTCTTGATGGTATTGTAATAGTGGTAGAGTGTGTGTTGGGTCCTCTGGTGCTGCAGGGGAAGTGCCTGATGGTAGCTGGGCAAAGGTTTCTTCAAGCTAGCCAATGCACTAGCATAATGAAATAGATCAGTATTGTACATAACATTGCAGATCTGCTATCAATAATGCCCTAACTGAATCAAAAGTTCTGCACTTCTGTAACACACACAAAATGCTGGAGGAACTCAGGAGGTTAGATAGCTTCTATGGAAATAAACCAATGTTCAAAACCAATGTTTTGGGTCGAGACCCTTCTTCAGGGCTAAAAAGGAAGGGGGAAGATGCCAGAATAAAAAGGTGGGGAGGGGAAGGAGGATAGCTAGAAGGTGATAGGTGAAGCCAGGTGGGTTGGAATGATAAAGGGCTGGAGAAGAAGGAATATGATAGGAGAGGACAGTGGACCATAGGAGAAAGGGAAGGACGAGGTGACAGATAGGTGAGAACAGGTAAGAGGTCAGAGTGGGAAATAGAAGAAGGAGAAAGGGAGAGGGAATCAGTTTTTGTATTCAGTTCCACAAGATTTTCTGTTAGCTTTGCTGATGACCTGCAGCACCTACATATTAGGCTCTAGGAAATCATACATAACACCCACATTCCTCTGCACCATTCAGATAGCGATGGCAAAATGAACAACTGCACAAGCTCAGTTCCAAAGTTTAACCTGACATTTGTGCTCCACTCCAATACAGCATGGTACCAAGCACGAATACACATGTGAAGATGATGGTTTCAACATTGTTCTGCACTGTCAGGACTGAGATCGCAATCACAAACAGAGCTCCCCAACCTGCACCCTAGGTCTCAGAATCGGCTGGTTTAGTTTTGCATTGGCACAGTGCAAGAAAGAAAAGCCTTTCATTGTGAAAGACTTGGCCTTGCACGCAATGGCAGTCCTCAAGATACTCACTGGTTCATTGTGCACTGTCCCAATGATCTTCCTGAACCAACATCGTTTACATTCCAGGCCTTCCCCATGCAACTGCTTGTGAATCTAACAGGGCTCTTAACAAACACATTTTGAGTACAGATTTTGATTTTGGAGTGTCGTTCCCACATCATCTGTAATGGAGCATGGAAATTTGACCATAACAGGTTCAAGACAGTTTTGAAAGATATTAACCTCACATAATACAAGCACATGAAAGGCACTACAGAAATGTACTGCATCTTTTGAGGACCCAATTCCACAAACAGGGCAGTACAGTAGTGTGGGTAGCACAACACTTTACAGTACCAGCAACCCAGGTTCAATTCCAGCTGCAGCCTGTAAGGAGTTTCTACGTTCTCCCCATGACTGTGTGGGGCTCCTTTGGGTGCTCTGGTTTCCTCCCACAGTCCAAAGACCCACTGGTTTGTAGTAGAATCAAACCCCAAACAGTCCTTCCAGGTGAGGCAACACTTCACATGCGAGTCTGTTGGGGTCAGCTACTGTATCTGGTGTTGCCTCCTGTCTATCGGTAAGACCCAACATAGATTGGGAGACCACTTTGCTGAGCACCTACACTCCAGTGGCCAATTCAGTTCTACTTCCCATTCCAATATGTCAGTCCACGGCCTCCTCTACTGCCACAATGAGGCCACATTCAGGTTGGAGGAGCAACACCTTATACTCCGTCTGGATAGCCTCAAAGGAACATCAATTTCTCAAATTTCCGGTCATGCCCCCCCCCCCCCCACCATTCCTATTTCCCTCTCTCACCTCATCTCCTTACCTGACCAATACCTCCCTTCTGTGGCTTTTTGCCCTCCCCTATCAGATTCCCCCTTCTCCAGCCCTTTACTTCACCCCCGTCCCTCAACTGGTTTCACCTATCACCCAGTATTTCTTCCTCTTCCTCCCTCCTGCCCCCATCATCTTCTTATCTTTTTTCCAGTCCTGATGAAGGGTCTTGGTTCGAAACGTCGACTATTTACTCTTTTCCATAGATAAGCCTGCTGAGTTCCTCCAGCATTTTGTGTGTTACTGGTCTGCAGATTAATTGGTCTTTGTAAGCTGTGTTCGAAGGGCTGGAAGGGCTTATTCCGTGCTGTATCTCAATTTAAATAATTAAATGAATAGTAAAATATGCAACAAACCAACAGAAATTGTGGATAACTGAAAGTCACGATCTTTGGCCATCAAGATCCAGGTTAGGTATCAAATGCTTTACTATTTGGCCGTTAAAAATAGACTATTTCCAAAAAAAACGTTGCTTTTGTATTAATCAGGAATATTATGCCTCTTAATAAAATAAAACCAAACAACCAGCACGAAAGTTTTAATAAGTCTAGCTTCTTACTTTCCTCTCACAGAATATTATCCTTTTTCCCAGGTTGCAAGATAAACAAGTATTTCACTGGCAGGAAAGAGCTAACTGGCATAATTATTATATCACCTCTCATATCAGTTCTTAGTTTCCTTTGCTCCAGAGAAAACCAGACCTGTTTATCCAATCTGACTCCTCTTCTAGCTTAATTTTGGCTACGCTCATTTTAATTCTATTGATGTATTGGCAAAGCAATTTTCCATTTGGGTCTATGAATTGTGAAGTGACAGCTCCACCTGACACAAAACAGCAGCTGTCACATCTTTCATCATGACTTATTCTTACTGTCCTATTGCCATACAGTGAATTTCAGATCAGATTAAAGATAAAAAAGCATATAAAGAGTACTTATAATCTTGTCATCTGGTTTCCACAGTTGCTTTAAAAAGGACTGTGTGCATATGATGCTTTATGATGGTGCTTCACAAGAAAATTATGTACATTGGAATTTTTTTTGGATTTATTTACAGAATGTTGGAACTGTCAGCAAGGTAAGCATTTAATTCCTACTTTCCATTGCCTGTAAGCAGCTGGTGATAAGCCCTCTTTTTTGAACCATGTTATCTTTCTGGTGAAGGTAACCAAAACTGTAATTTTGGGGAGGGAGTTCCCAAATTCAGAAGCAATGATGCTGGAGGAACAGCAATGTTTTCAAGTCAGTATGGTGTTGTGAAGGGGATATGGAAGGAGTTGGTGATCTTTGCTCTTGATACCTTCCGAAGGTTAACGGTTTAGAAGGTAAAGTTGAAGTTGTCTTGATGTGCAGCTGCAGTGCTCTTGGTGGAGAGGAAGACAGAAGTTAGAAAGATTGGCTGAAATAGTTAACCTGCCAATCGGTGGTGACCCCCAGGATTCTTGCTGGTGATAATGCAATTGAATGCCAAGAGTGGAAGTCAGACACTGTTGTTATGAACAGTCATTGCCTGGCATCAGAGTATGGAAGATGTTACAGGTCATACATCAGCCCATGCTATATAAAGGCTAGGTCTTGTTACACTCAGGAATGGCCTTGCTTCATCTGCTGTGGAGATGTAACATTAAACATTGTCCAGTCACCAATGATCAACACCGGATGGAATGAAGATCATTGATGAAGCAGCTGGCGATGACTGGACCTGGGACACTCCTTTGAGGAACTCCTGAAGTGATGTGATGTCCAACAACATGGTGTGAGGAATGACTTGAGCCACCTAAGAGTTTTCCTTTTAATCCCGTTTAATTTCTGTTTTACTAAGACTTCTTGGTGTCGCAAATCAGTCACATTTCTCTCTAGAGGTTAGTTCTAAGACCGGTTCAAATGAGGTCTGAAGCTAGATGGTCTTAAGTGAAACCCAAATTGATCATCAGTGAGCAGGTCACAGCAAGGTAATGGAGAGCATTGGCTTTGACAGCAATCGTGAATATTGCCAGCCTGAGTATATGAAGTGGAAATGCCGAGAAAAGGAATCTCTACAAAGGATCAAATTGGCTAACATTCCCACTGAACCTCCTTCATGCCTTAGGCTGGCTATTTTGGCAGCTCAGTATATAGAATATAGAACATAGAACAGTACAGATTCTTTGGTCCATGATGCTGTGCTGATCTTTTAACCCACTTCAAGATTATTCTAACCCTTCTCTCCTACATAGCCCTCCATTTTTCTATCACCCACTTACCAACTCAAAAATTTCTTAAATATTCCGATGTACCTGCTTTTACTACCAAACCTGGCAGAAAGTTCATGCATGTACCACCATCTGTGTAAAACAAAAAATCCTACTTCTGACATCCCCTCTATACTCTCCTCCAATTACCTTAAAATTATGCCCCCTCTAAATAGGTGTTTCTGCTCTGGCAAAGCATCTCTCTTACACACCACTATCAAGTCCAAAGCCTCCTTCACTCCAAAGCCCTAGCCCGCTCAACCTATCCTCTCTAATGCCCTCTAATCCAGACAACACCCTGGTAAATCTTTTCTGCACAATCTCGAACGCGTCCACATCCTTCCGATAGTGAGGGGACCAGAAACTGAACACAATTCTCCAAGTGCTGTCAATGGGGTTTTTACGGAGCTGCAACTTTACCTCACTGCTCTAATGAAGGCTAACACACCATGCACCCATCAACTTTCACGGTAACTTTAAGGGATTTATGGATGTGGACCCCAAGATCCCTTTGTTCCTCCACACTGCCAAGAATCCAGCTTTTAACTCTGTACTCTGCCTCCAGGTTTGGCCTGCCAAAAGGCATCACTTCAAACATTTTCCTGATTGAATTCCATCTGACACTTCTCAGCCCAGCTCTGCATCCTATCGATGTCCCCTTGTTGGCTATGAAAATCTTCTACACTGTCCGCAACACTGCCAACCTTCATGCCATCTACAAACCCACTTCCAGTTCCTCGTCCAAGTTAATTTTTATAAATCACAAACAGCAGAGATCCCAGAACACCACTGGTCACAGACCTCCAGACAGAACATGCTCCATCTACTAACACCCTCTGCCTTCTGTGGGCAAGCCAGTTCTGAATCCACACAGCCATGTTTCCATGAACTTCATGCCTCCTGACTTTCTGAATGAGCCTATCATGGGGAACTCTGTCGAACATCTTACTAAAATCCATATACACCACATCTTCTGCACTACCTTCGTCAATTTGCTTTGTCACTTCCTCAAACTCATACAAGCTTGTAAGGCACAATCTGCCTCTCACAAAGTCATGCTGACTTGTTTCTCCAAATGCTCATAAATCTCATCTCTAAAGATTCCACCCCAAAGTTTTCACACCAATGACTCATTTGTCTATAATTTCCAGGATTATCCCCATTACCTTTCTTGAACAAAGGAATAACATTTGCCACCCTTCAATTATCTGGTAGTACTCTTGTGGCCAGTGATGGCCCAAAGATCTTTGGCAAAGGCACAGCAATCTTTTCTCTCACTTCCAGTAGTAACCTGGGGAACATCCTGTCTGGCCCCAGGGACTTATAAGACCACAAGATATAGAAGCAGAATTAGGCCATTTGGCCCATTGAGTCTGCTCTGCTATTTCATCATGGCTGATCCAATTTTCCTTTCAGCCTCAATTTCCTGCCTTCTTCCTGTATCCATTCATGTCCTGACCAATCAAGAAACTATCAAATTGCCTTAAATATACATAAAGACTTGGCCTCCACAGCTGCCTGTGAAAAATTGGCTTGCCTGCAGAAGGCAGAGGGTCGTGGTGGAAGGAGTACATTCAGATTGGAGGGTTGTGACTAGTGGTGTCCCACAAGGATCTGTTCTGGGACCTTGACTTTTTGTGATTTTTATTAACAACCTGGATGTGGGGTTAGAAGGGTGGGTTGGCAAGTTTGCAGACGACACAAAGGTGGTGTTGTAGATAGTGTAGAGGATTGTCAAAGATTGTCAAAGATTGTCAAAGATTGCAGAGAATAGGATGCAGAAGTGGGCTGAGAAGTGGCAGATGGAGTTCAACCCAGAGAAGTGTGAGGTGGTACACTTTGGAAGGACAAACTCCAAGGCAGAGTACAAAGTAAATGGCAGGATACTTGGTAGTGTGGAGGAGCAGAGGGATCTGGGGATACATGTCCACAGATCCCTGAAAGTTGCCTCACAGGTAGATGGGGTAGTTAAGAAAGCTTATGGGGTGTTAGCTTTCAAAAGTCGAGGGATAGAGTTTAAGAGACGCAATGTAATGCTGCAGCTCTATAAAACTCTGGTTAGGCCACACTTGGAGTACTGTGTCCAGTTCTGATCGCTTCACTATAGGAAGGATGTGGAAGCATTTGAAAGGGTACAGAGGAGATTTACCAGGATGCTGCCTGGTTTAGAGAGTATGGATTATGATCAGAGATTAAGGGAGCTAGGGCTTTACTCTTTGGAGAGAAGGAGGATGAGAGGAGACATGATAGAGGTGCACAAGACATTAAGAGGAATAGATAGAGTGGATAGCCAGCGCCTCTTCCCCAGGGCACCACTGCTCAGTACAAGAGGACATGGCTTTAAGGTAAGGGGAGGGAAGTTCAAGGGGGATATTAGAGGAAGGTTTTTTTACTCAGAGAGTGGTTGGTGCGTGGAAAGCACTGCCTGGGTCAGTGGTGGAGGCAGATACACTAGTGAAATTTAAGAGACTATTAGACAGGTATACGGAGGAATTTAAGGTGGGGGGTTATATGGGAGCAGGGTTTGAGGGTCAGCACAACATTGTGGGCCAAAGGGCCTGTAATGTGCTGTACTATTCTATGTTCTAAAAGATTCACCACTCTCTGGCTAAAGAAATTCCTCCTCATTTCTATTCTAAAAAGGATGCTCCTCTACTCAGAGGCTGTATCCTCTTATCTTAGACTCTCCCACCATAGGAAACATTCTCTCCACATCCACTCTATAAAGGCCCTTCAACATTTGATAGGTATGTCTTAATGTTTTTCAAAAGTTTCAGCATACCCTTTTTCTTAAAGTCAACATGTTCTAGCATACCAACCCGTTTTGTGCAGTCCTCACAAACATCAATGTCCCTCTCCCTGATGAATACTTAAGCAAAGTATTCATTAAGGACCTCCCCTACTTCCTCTGACTCAGGCACATTTCCTCTTTTATCCCTGTTCAATCCTGCTTTTATTAATCATCTCCTGTTCGTCACATATGTGTAGAATGCCTCGGGGTTTTCCTTAGTCCTACTTGCCAAGGCCTTCTCATGTTGCTTCTAGCTCTCCTAAATCCCTTTCTAAACTTGCCTTTTATCTTATCTCTGTCGCTGATATTAATAACTTGACTTCTATCTGCTCACCCTCCCCCATATATCAAGTTCCTAACATTTTCCTGACTATTAAGGATAACGTGCAGGGAAGATTAGAGATTAAAATTGCCGGATTGACATAAAGTACCATTCTTTTCATGTTGCTAGGGCGGAATCCTGGAGCTCCCAACAGCACTTTGGGAGTACCACAATGCTGATGGGGGAGGATTAAGAGGTAGGCTCACCACCATCTTAAGAAGGGAGAGCACCAAATGCTGGCTATGCCAGGGATGCCAGTGGATCTTTAAAAAAGCTAATATTTTCACCATTTGGTGAGGTTTTAGCTGAACGTTTAATATTACTGAGAAGCCAGAGTCTGATATAGCATACAGCTGATTTGAGATGGAATATAAGCAGTGGTTCCGGTGTTCACTTTCCTCTCTTAAGCAGACCCATGTCATTTCCATTGGCAAGGTCGCTGTCAGAGATTAAAGTGTATCTGTTCTAACTCGAACAATACTGTCAGCAGCCTGAGAGCTTATAGCTCCTTTTCAATGCACTATAATTGTGCCTTGTTTTCTTTACTTCGTTCTTTTTATTAAATGTTGTAACTGAACAATACAGCTGATTTCAGATTAAAGCATTGCCATAATAGCTAGCTACTGCATAGTGGGGGTGGTGTCAGTTTTTTCCCCTCAGAACAAAACTACCAATACTTATCATCCATCAATGGAAGTGGTAGGTGGGCAGGTTCTATATTGACCAGATGAAACACGACATTGTTTTTTTCGTCCTGACATCAAGTTCAAAATCTATCCCAGAATGACAGAAGATTGATGCCTAGACCCAATTGGACCTAATTAATGTTTTGTGACAGGTGACTGACAGAGTAAAGGATTGAATGAGATGGTATTATGAACAGCAAGCATGATGTAGTAAAAATTTACAGCTGTGTGTTCTGAGCAACCTTCAGGTCAATTTGAGAGAGTGTTGAGCTTTTGGTATCAACAAGGGAAAGTGTTTGGTAATAATCATTCTCCACCTACCAAATTCCACCCCCATCAATTATCAAATGCATCATGCTCCACAGTGTTTTGTACTGGTTAAGTATTAGTGTTGCCTTAGCACAAGGGTCCAACATAGAGTAAAAAAGATTCACCTACTTATTGCTTTATCCTTAAGGGTTTCTTGGAAAAAAAACAAGAGCAAGGTTAACAACACACACAAAATGCTGGTAGAACACAGCAGGCTAGGCCGCGCTGTCGACGTTTCGGGCCGAGACCCTTTGTCAGGACTAACTGAAAGGAAAGATAGTAAGAGATTTGAAAGTAGTGGGGGGAGGGGGAAATGCAAAATGATAGGAGAAGACCGGAGGGGGTGGGATGAAGCTAAGAGCTGGAAAGGTGATTGGCGAAAGTGATACAGAGCTGGAGAAGGGAAAGGATCATGGGATGGGACGCCTCAGAAGAAAGAAAGGAGTCGGGGGAGCACCAGAGGGAGATGGAGAACAGGCAAACAACTAAATTCGTCAGGGATGGGGTAAGACGGGGAGGAGGGGAGCAAGGTTAGTTTTTTTCTGCATCAGGTGCAAGAGGGTTTTCGGGGTGTTTTTTTGGATAAATTTCCAGCATGTGACCCATGGCATACCAAGGAAATGTCATTGGACTCGCCAAAGTAAATTGGGATGGGGGTGAGGTTGAAGGGGGTATGTTCAGGATTTAAGGTGGAGAATTAAATCTCCTAACTGGAATCCAATTGTGTTTTGGAATCTGGTGTGTGTTCTTGTTAGCTGTTGCCCAAAAGTAATGTGACCAACTTCTGTATCCAACCATCCAAATTTCCCAGTCAAATATCCTATAATGTACATATTGTGAGTCTAGCCCTTCAAGTAAATGCAGAGCCCAGGAAATTCAAAAATATTTTCTTAAATTCAACTGAAGAATTCTCTTCCCAAGTTCAAGTTTAATTGTCATTTAACCATATATGAATATCCATGAAACAGACAAATTAAACAGTGTTACTCTGCGGCTAAGGTGTAAACCACAGAAGACCAAGTCATGCACAGCACAAAGGCATACATAGCAGATATAAGACAGCAGTAACATGGTTACAGAAAAAAAAATCGTCCGAGTCCCCAAGTCCATGAATGTTGCAGCAGTTTGCAATTGAATGCGAGCGCAGGAGGGCAGCACCAATTCCAATATGGGCACCACACCACCTCTGGCACTCTGGTGGAGCACATCGACTCCAATGCCTCTCTCCTGGGTGGCTATAAACAGGTGACACTGTGGCTCAAGGCCTAGTCCTCAGACCAAGGCCACACAATTCTCCTGCTCTCCAATAAAACAGCGAATCGGACTTGCCACATTTCACATTACCAACGTCCAACGTGGTCTTGCAACAAGAAAAGCGAGTAAGATGATCACTTACTGTTAGACTGAGAACTGCCTTCAGACACCAACTCGTCTCTTTCACAGGCAGCAGTACGATCCACACCAGTTTCACTGCCAGTGAGCAATTTGCTGATGGAGTAGATCTGCAGTACTGCAAAAGTTTTAAAATGTCAAACAGGATCTTGCAATCCTAAAAAAATGTTTAAAAAGGACAATAACACCTTGGTTTGCCCCGTACAAATCGCTGCACCTGATCGTGCTGCCAGTTTACTGGAAGGATCTTCCTCATTACTTGTGAAGTTTCAAGAGGAATGTGAGCTTACTAGAATTATTCCATCTATGTTGTTACGGTGGAGAGAGTAAATTCAATCATCCAGGGGGTGCTAAAGTCACAAAGTTGCTAAAGCACTAGGCAACCATCAGTAAGATGTGACGTACTTAAATGGTGTTTTCAGGAAAGAAAATGCCCCATGATTTCATCTTTTGACAAAGAAAATCGTTTTCATTTGATGGTGCAGAGTTGTTGACACCAAAACTGAGTACAGGTGGTCAAGTCTGGATAAGCACAGGACAAGCAAGTAGAATAAATTCAACATCATAATCACACTTTAATCACATTTACACCCATCTGCAGACCAAATAAATATGACACACAGATCCCAAACTTTGCATTCAGAATACAGCCAAATTAATGCCTGTGGGATACAATCTGCTGTTTGGCAGTGTGCAATAAAGACATTTTGTGGTCCCAAATGATATAAATAAATGCAAAGTCTGGAGATCCTCTTGCATTGGGTCAAAATGATTTCACTACAGATCAAAAGGTTCTTCCAAACACTATCCATCCGTTTTACAAGTACATGCTTCTGGAAAGGAGCCTCACCTACAGGTAATAGAATGTAGGAACTCAAATAAGTTTTGAGACACTAAATGGCTGGAAGATCACGAACAACATGAACACAAACTTCCATTGTTGCCCTTAGTGACTACAGATCATGTCACAACCACACACAAAGAACTACTGGGAATGTAGAATTGGCACTTACGGACGTATTATAATAACTGATGATCTAAGTACAAAGTTCAGTCATTTTATTGAAGCTTTCAATATGAAACATACACATGAAAGAGAAACTCCCCAGGTGTCAATATACAACTGAGTTTTTATTTTATAAAGATTAATGAATGAGAGGCCTCGATGCTGAATGCACAAGGATTTTGTCAAGGGTGGGTCTGATGACCAAGTATATTCTGTTTTTCTTGTCTATTATTTTGGGTGAAACTAACCATTGATGCAGAAGGAGAGAATGTCATCTCTACACAGACCGTCTCTTCTCTTTGCTTTATTTTCTTAAGTCATGAACTTTTTGATTGATAATCAGAACTAGATTTAATGCCACTGGCAAGGGAAAGTCTGCAGATGCTGGAAATCCAAGCAACACACAATGCTGGAGGAACTCAGCAGGCCAGGCAGCATCTACGGAAAAGAATACAATCGACGTTTCGGGCCAAAACCCTTTGGCAGGACTGGAGAAAAATAAAGCTGAGGTGTAAATTTGAAAGGTGGGGGGTAGGGGAGAAAGAAACAGCAGGCGATAGGTGAAACTTGGAGGGGGAGGGATGAAGCAAAGAGCTAGGAAGGTGATTGTTGAAAGGGACTGAAGGCCGTGGAAGGGAGAAAGGGGCTGGGGGGGCGGGGGGGGGGGGAAGTGCACCAGAGGGAGACAATGGGCGGGCAAGGAGATGACATGAGAGAGGAACAAGGTTATCTCCTTGCCTGCCCATCACCTCCCCTCTGGCGCCCCCCCACCCCTTTCTTTCTTTCCCTCTCTCCCCTCTCCCTACCTTTAAATCTACTCCTCAGCTTTTTTTCTCTCCAGTCCTGTTGAGGGGTCTCAGCCCAAAACGTCGACTGTACTCTTTTCCATAGATGCTGCCTGGCCTGCTGAGTTCCTCCGGCATTTTGTGTGTGTTGCTTAAAGTTACTGGTATATATCATGAAATTTGTTGACTTTGCTGCAGCAGTACAATGCAATGCACAATAGGAAAAAAACTGAATCACAGTAAAATACATACACACACACACACATAGTTAATTAAGTAAATAAGTAGTGCAAAAATATAAATTAGAAAAAACTTCTGAAATAGTGTTCTTCGCTTCAATATCCATTTAGAAATCGGATGGCAGAGGGGAAAAAGCTATTGCTGAATCATTGACTGTGCACCTTCAAGTTCCTGTATCTCCTCCTTGATAGTAGCAATGAAAACAAGACATTGCTAGGTGATGAGGATCCTTACTGATGGATGCTGCCTGAGGATCGCTCCCTGATGTTCTGGATACTATGAAGGCAAGTGCCCATGATGGAACTGACCAAGTTTACGATTCTCTGCAGCTTATTTCGATCCTGTGCCCCCCACTCCCGCCCATACCAGACGATGATGCAACCAATTAGAATGCTCTACACTACATCTGCAGCAATTTATGAGTGACATACCAAACCTCCTCAAACTCCTAACGAAATATAGCCACTGAATCTGAAGGTCACACAAAGACCTGGTGGGGTAAGAGCAATACTAGTCATCCATAGCACCAGGTGTGGTACCAGTTCCAGACCCTGTGCTTCTACAGATCTGGTTTGTGGAGGTGGGGGAGGGGGGAAGAGTGCTAAAATGAGTGCAAGGTTTCTATATCTGTTTCTGTGAAAGTGCATCGGTGAAATGGACGGACACACACACACACACACACACACACACACACACACACACACACACACACACACACACACACACACACACACACACACACACACGTCACCATGGTCCAAAGTCACCAACTGTGCCTTCAGTGTACACTATCTGTACATTGTATGCAAAACATCCCCGCAAAATAACAATGTCTATCAGAATGACTGATGATTTAATGAGTTTCTTGACAGACAGACAAACAGACATACTTTATTGATCCCGAGGGAAACTGGGTTTCGTTACAGCTGCACCAACCAAGAATAGTGTAGAAATATAACAATATAAAACAATAAATAATTTAATAATAAGTTAATCATGCCAAGTGGAAATAAGTCCAGGACCAGCCTATTGGCTCAGGGTGTCTGACACTCCGAGGGAGGAGTTGTAAAGTTTGGTGGCCACAGGCAGGAATGATTTCCTATGACGCTCAGTGTTACATCTCGGTGGAATGAGTCTCTGGCTGAATGTACTCCTGTGCCTAACCAGTACATTATGGAGTGGATGGGAGACATTGTCCAAGATGGCATGCAACTTGGACAGCATCCTCTTTTCAGACACCACCGTCAGAGAGTCCAGTTCCACCCCCACAACATCACTGGCCTTACGAATGAGTTTGTTGATTCTGTTGGTGTCTGCTACCCTCAGCCTGCTGCCCCAGCACACAACAGCAAACATGATAGCACTGGCCACCACATACTCGTAGAACATCCTCAGCATCGTCCGGCAGATGTTAAAGGACCTCAGTCTCCTCAGGAAATAGAGATGGCTCTGACCCTTCTTGTAGACAGCCTCAGTGTTCTTTGACCAGTTCAGTTTATTGTCCATTCATATCCCCAGGTATTTGTAATCCTAAATGTAATTCTAAGAATTACAAGAATTGTAATTCTTCTTGGGAATATCTGGTCAGAATTAAGATCATGAAGGGAACCAAAAGAGATTGCCTGATAGTATTGTTATATAATGGAAGGAAGCGTTTTGTAACTCTGTTTTGAATTTTTAATATCACCTCAGGAAATCTGCTGAAAGATACTCTCAGTCCACCCACAGGTTGTTGGTAATTTCAGGGAACTCTGAAGCACTGCACAATGGAAAAAAAAGGTTGTCAATGTTTATTCTGAAAAATAAAACATTTACCCTGAGGCCTGGGGATTTTCACTCTCTTAAGCTTCTTGAAAGTGCAGGGGTGGCAGTGAATCTTGGAGATCTCTCACTATTGCCTTCTCAAAGGCCAGCACAAGGCACCATTAATGTTTCAACTCTATCGATGCATTATAAAATTCAGGGCCCAGCATTCAGCAAACAATTTGTCTGGATTTTATGTATATGTTAACATATATTTATTGCTCATTCACTCTAATATAGGAGACTTGCCAGTTTGAATCCAAAGATTATGGGAATAATATGTTTATCTTTTAATAGTTTGGTTGATTATCAGTTCTACACCCAAGGTATATGTGGATGCATCAGCCAGGGTTAAAAAAAAATCATAAAATATATACAGAGAAAAAAGATTTAAAATTAGTTACTGGCTGGTCCCGGGTTCTGTTTTTACAGATGATTTTGTCTATAAATTAGAAAATACATAAGATCAATCGCACACAAGACTAAGGAGAACAATTAATAAAAGTGAAAAGAGGGGGAAAACATTTCTGAAAACTTTTTTTTTGAATTTAATAATATTATGGGAGCTCATTCATAAGTAAGGGGAGTCCATAAGCCTGGAGTTCTCTACCTAGTGATTGACTGTATATTACATACAACTGTTTCACTGATTTTTTAAGGTTTTAATCTGTCATGGGCCAATTTTCATGGGCACTTCCATGTACTTGTACACCAGTTCAGCACACCCTGACTCAGCTGATAATTAGACACATACAAGTGGTTACACAGAGCTTGGTTTCTTGTAAATAAGGAATTGCTTGTTGCTGAAATGAAGATTTCCAGTCCTGCAGTAGCTTTTTGTGACCTTGGGACAACTCACTGAAGTACTTTCAGAACTGCAGTCACTGCTAGAATACCGGAAAGACGACTGCTGATTTCCACATTGGAAGCTTCCATATATATATATATATATAGATGTGATAGTTGGAAATGAATATTAGCTGGAATAATTCCCCTAGTCTTCTTTATCTTAGTGCAATGGAATGGTAGTATGCCAGTTTCTTTTTGCTTTAGATCTCACTGCTTCATCTTTGTGATTGAACACAATCTCAGTTGACACTCAAGAGCAGCAATGACAAATTACTTAATTGTTGGATAATTGCTTTTTTAATGAACCATTACTCTGGGGCCTTGCCTACCATCGAAGGTAGATGCAATTCACAAAGAAAAGCTGTTCCTGAAGTGTCTTCAGAAACATTACCTGGTTCATTTTCAACAACATTATCTGGTTCTTTTTCTTCATGCTACACATTTTTTTTTCAAAAAAGCTGTCAATTTACACTACACTACAAAAATATTTCCTTCCTAAAGAAAACAATGAATTGGCTGAAAGGAGTTTTGATACCGGGTATTATGCAAATACAAAACAGCACAAAGTAATAGTAAATTAACACTTTTAAAATAAGATCTCTTTCTGTTTGCCATCAATTTGCTTTTTAGGTACAATTCATAAAACAGCTCATTGCTCTCTCTAAACCACTCTTTGTGCCAACATGACCGCTGAGTGGCAGGGAGTATGGTTGCACCTTGTTAAGACTAAGGTGAGCAAAATGTAACTATAAATTTTGTACAGTGCAAAGATCCACATTGGTACAAGGAACTGAATGCTATTTTAGTCCAAACATGAGGAAATCTGCAGATGCTGGAAATTCAAGCAACACACACAAAATGCTGGTGGAACGCAGCAGGCCAGGCAGCATCTACAGGAAGAAGTTCAGGACTGGTGAAGGGTCTTGGCCTGAAACGTCGACTTTACTTCTTCCTATAGATGCTACCTGGCCTGCTGCGTTCCACCAGCATTTTGTGTGTGTTGCTATTTTAGTCCATATTCTTATTGAGAAGCCCATAATCCAATCCCAGAGGTGTAAGAAGAAGAAAGTGTTGCAGCTGCCCCAAGCCTTTCAATCCCTGGCCTTGCCCGGTCAATATACAGCATCTCCCAGCTACATCCAGTCCTGTTGGCCTCTAGCCTCTTCACAGCATCACCTAGATCAACTGGAATCAGGGTGATGTTCATGGCAGGGCCAACTATGTACAGGCAAAGGGGATGCTTTGGGAGATTGCAGTCTGGACCGTGTTGACAGAGCAGAGTGCTCCCAAGGTTGTGCAAGTGGTGAGCATGGATGGTTTGGTCATCAGAAGATCTGAATGGGGTTATGGGTGTTAGCCATTTGAGTCTTCTCATGATGAACGGACGATGTAGAGGCTTTGGAGGAGGTGCAGAGGAGATTTACCAGGGCATTCATTAGATTGGAGAGAATTAGCTATTTTGGACAGCTTTGGATTGTTTTCACTGGTACACTGGAAACTCAGGAGCCACCTGTCTGACACGTGTACAATTATGAAGCATAGAAAGAGTTGATAGCCAGAGTCTTTTCTCCTAGGGCGGAAGTGGTAAAATAATGGAGGACATTGGATGAAGGTTGGGGCGAGTGAGGTACAGGGAAATCTAAAGATTTTTAAAAAACAGAATGGTTTGTGCTGCCAAGTGAGCTGGTAAAAAATGACATGATAGTAACACTTAAAAGGGATTTAGGCAGACAACATGACTGGCAGGGGATAACTTTCCCCAGTTCCTCAAAGGGAAATCAAGCAAAGCTCTAAGCTACAAATAATCCATTTAGGAATGTGCTGAAGTCATTGGGCATTGGTTCCAACAACTCTTTCTTTGAATGAAACTATACAGTTCCACAAGGTCTTTGATGGTCAGTTCTTTAATCTTGTCTTCATAACTAGTGTTGAATCAGGAATCCTTTTTGTTCCAAATCAAAGTAATCAATTGCAAAGCCCAAGTAACTGTGATTTCTAACAGCTAGTGGCTGTACTTGATTCTTGCCAACATGGAGTTCTATGGCACAGAGCCAGGCCCTCTGGCCCAACTTGTCCATGCTGAACCTTTACCTAACTGATCTCATCTCGAATGCCTGCTTTCGGCCAATATCCTTCAAAATCTTTGCTATCCATTTACCTCCAATTGCTTTGGCAGCGCTCATACCATTTACTTACCATCCTGTGTGGAAAATTTGCCCTTCAGATACTTCTTGAATCTTTTCCCTCTCCCCTTAAAGCTCTGGCTTTGAGCTTTAGATCCCCCTACACTGGAAAAAGACTTATCATTCACTTTATTTATGTCCCTCACAATTTTAAATACCTCAGATTACCTTCCAGTCTTTGGCACCCTGGGGGGGGGGGGGTGGAGTCCTCAGCCTTCTAATCTCTCCCTATAACATAAGCCCTCCAATCCTGTTAGCATCCTTGAGGATCTGTTTTTGCGCCCTTCCCATCTTACTGCCATGTGACCAGAATTGACCATAGTATACTCCAGAGCAACACACACACACACACACACAAAATGGAGGCAATCATCAAATCAAGCAGCATAAAAGAAGGGGAATAAGAAAATAACATTAGAAATAGGAGCAGGAGTAGGCCATCCGGCCCATCGAGCCTGCTCCGCCATTCAATAAGATCATGGCTGATCTGTCCATAAACCCAGCTCCATCCACCTGCCTTTTCCCCATAACCCTTAATTCCCCTACTATGTAAAAATCTATCTTAAATATATTTAGTGAAGAAGCCTCAACTGCTTCCCTGAGCAGAGAATTCCACAGATTCACCACTCTCCAGGGAAAACAGTTTCTCCTCATCTCCGTCCTAAATCTTCTCCCCTGAATCTTGAGGCAATGTCCCCTAGTTCTAGTCTCACCTACCAATGGAAACAACTTTCCTACTTCTATCTTATCTAGCCCTTTCAAAATTTTGTATATAAGATCCCCTCTCATTTTTCTGAATTCCAAAGAGTACAGGCGACTCAACCTCTCCTCACAGGTTAACCCCCTCATCTCTGGAATCAACCTGGTGAACCTCCTCTGCACTGCCTCCAAAGCCAGTATATCCTTCCTCAAGTATGGAGACCAGAACTGCACACAGTACTCCAGGTGCGGCCTCACCAGTTGCAGCATGACCTCCCTGCTCTTGAATTCAATCCCTCTAGCAACATTCCATTTGCCTCCTTAATAGCCTGTTGCACCTGCAAGCCAATTATTTGCAATTCATGAACAAGCACTCCCAAGTCCCTCTGCACAACAGCGTGCTGCAATCTTTCCCCATTTAAATGATGATCTGCTCTTCTATTATTCCTTCCAAAGTGGATGATCTCGCATTTACCAACGTTGTATTCCATCTGCCAGACCCTGCCCACTCACTTAACCTATCTATATCCCTCTGCACTCTCCACATCCTCTGTACAATTTGCTTTTCCACTAGTTTAGTGTCATCAGCAAATTTTGCTACATTACACTCAATCCCCTCTTCCAAATCATCAGCCCAGCACTGACTCCTGCGGCTGACCACTCACCACTGACTGCCAACCAGAGAAACACCCCCTTATACAAACTCTCTGCCTTCTATTGGTTAACCAATCCACTATCCGTGCCAGTACACTTCCTCCGACTCCATGCATCCATATCTTATTTATAAGTCTCTTGTGTGGCACCTTATCGAATGCTTGTTCCCTTCTATCCACTGCATTCATTATGTCCTCAAAAAAACTCCAGTGAGTTTGTCAAACAGGACCTGCCCTTTCTGAATCCATGCTGTGTCTGTCTAATGGAACCACTCCTTTCTAAATGTTTTGCTATTTCTTCCTTAATGACAGCTTCAAGCATTTTCCCAACTACAGATGTTAAGCTAACTGGCCTATAGTTGCCCGCCTTTTGCCTACATTCTTTTTAAAAAAAGTGGCGTGACATTTGCTGTCTTCCAATTCGCTAGGACCTGCCCAGAGTCTAGAGAATTTTGATAAATAATTACCAATGCGCCTACTATAACCTCCACCAATTCCCTCAGCACCCTGGGATGCATCCCATCAGGATCAGAGGACTTATCTACCTTCAGGCCCTCTAGTTTGCTCATCACTATCTCTTTAGTGACAGTGATTTTAAGTAGTCAATGTTTTGGGCTGAGAGCCTTTATCATGAGTCCTAATGAAGGGTCCCAGTCTGAAACGTTGACTGTTTATTCCCCTCCACAGACGCTATCTGACATGCTGGGTTCCTCCAGCATTTTGCACGTGTTGCTCCAAGATTTCCACCATCTGCAGAGTCTCCTGTTTACAACACTCTAGGTGGGATCTCTAGACTCTTGTAAAAGTTTTATGTGAAATGGTATTTAGTTTCCAAAAATATAAGCTAAGTTCAGAGTATTCAACAGATCTGAAAGGAAGTAATAAAGAATACAGTTAGAAGGGGTTCAGTGTTTAGTTTACTTGCATTGTGATTTTAATTGGTACTGAGTTTGTACTGGGAGGTTTGTGGCTTCAGAATATCCAGAGTTCATTTTGCTAATAGGGTATTAATGAATAGATTGCTTTAATGTAGAATTTCCAAACTGAATTTAATGGCTCAATCTATCCATGCAATTAAAGCTGTTCTGCACGCCACATATCATAGATTAATATGTATGATTGAAACAAACACTTATCTGTAGTGTTAATAAGCTACCGCCAAACAATCATAAACCAAGTTTTAATTAACCCCAGTGAGGAACCTTGGAACACATTGATTACATTGCTGAATTATTTTGGCTGTTATTTCCTTCCTTCAAGTTTGTTTGTAAATGGATTAAAAATAAGCCCTCTGGAATTGCTGGGGGGCGGGGGGGGGGGGGAAGGTGAATGTGGTCCCAAGACTTAGGTTGGCAGCATCCCCAGTTCTTCCAGCCCTGACCCCACTAGAATATGCAGGGTCAGTGGGAGGACAACCACTTACTGTGGGCTTAGTTGTTGCCCACACAGCATTAGGCACAGTAATAACCTGAACATGGCTTCCTGGAAACAAAAGGGAAGGACCAGGGGTATCCGAGTTATAGCCTATCACAGGAGTTTCACTGTACATCCAACAACATTTCTGCAGTGAGATTCAACTAAGTCCGTGCAATTTACAGCCAATAGTTATTACAAAGGCTCCTAAGGGTTTTTATAGCTGGAGTGGTAATGGGGATAAGCTGCCACTACTCGATGGCGTACATCTCAAATAGCCTCTGACAACCTAGTCCAGCTCCTGGCCTTCACGTGTGGCTTAGCTATGAAGCCTGGTGGAACCATTTCTACTTACAGAGGCAAAGGCGAGTTACTGGTGTCTTAAATCCAATCTCTTTGGGCAGATGGGACCCATCAGCCGTGGTTGGCAGCTCATCAAGGAGGAGAAGGAAAACTCTGATCCCAGACCTTCACTGTCTTTTAGCTATACCCACTCACAGGGACGGCTTCAGGAGTAAGCCCTGGGAGAAAATTCCAGAGCTGGAGTCCCTAAGGCAGTCCGACGTTGAGTTCAACACTGAGTGGCAATTCCTGGTGCCAAAATGTAGTGGTCTCTGTGTTCCTTTGGGTTCATCATTGGCGTGGAGAGCGGGAGCTTGGTGTTGTTGTGTGAGTGAAGTCAGAGAGAAGTTCTGGTAGGTATGAAGCAGTTTCTTTACTCAACAAAATGAGTTACAGTAGGCATCAGATTGAGACCCTTTTGGAGGAAAGGGTCTGCCTGGCACAACCCTACACAATATTTTATGCTAAAGGTCAAAGGACAATTCAGGTTAAGGTTCAAAGGACAATTCCACATTTACATGTAACCGTTTCAAATGCCTGGATCTTCCCACCATCACAGATCCCTGCTTACACCCATTACAGACGCCCAAATACACACAAGTAACAAATTTAAATCAGCATTGTCAATTCATCCAACTAGCTTGGTTCACTGTTCTTGGGAGCCCATTGTTCAGAGGAGCATTTGAGACTTAATCCACAATTCATATTTGAATTAGAAGACTAGAGGCTAAAGTCAGTTAACGTTATTTGCTGCATGTGCTAACCCCAAAAACTGCTCTAACACTTGTTACATTGGTAGCAGCTTGTTCTCCATATTGTACCACTCAGGCTTGTGTACCGAGACAGCTTAGACACAACGTCCATGGTCGACCCTGACCGACAGAGGCCTCACTGTCATTACAAAACCAAAATGAATGAAATATGTACAACTCTGAGGAGAAAGGTGAATCACTTCACTGCATGAAATTAATCTACACTGGCTGTGGTATCAGCTTTGACAAATTTGCTCTATTACTGGGCTAACCTACAGAATATACAAGGAACTATGCACCAAGTTTTACATTGTGTACAATAATCAAGGAGAAAATATACCAATACAAAGTAAACTAGGTTACCAAACTGCAGAATTTCCTATCAAGGATCAATCACATTTTTTTCCTCCGCCATATAAAATGTGCACAAGATATAGGAGCAGAATTAGGTCATTTGCCCCATCGAGTCTGCTCCACCATTTCATCATGGCTGATACATTTTCTCATTTTACAGAGATACTTACCAAACCTACCGATTGACATACAAGCATTCACAATATTTTCATTTCATTGGTGCTAACTTAACTAGCTCAACATTTTCACCAAGTTATTTTCACACGCCCATTCCTCCTCCTGTGGTAATGCTGAACCCATTTCCCTGAAAACTAAGCTCCCAAACTAACAGTGGTGCTAATTTGTTTATTAATTGTGATAAAGCAGAGAATAGGCCCTTTTGCCCCTTTGAGTAACGCTGTCCAGCAATTCCCCTGATTTAATCCCGGTCGAATCACGGGATAATTTACAATGACCAATTAACCTACCCACCTTGGAATGTGGGAGGAAACCAGAGCACTTGGAGGAAACCCACGCGGTCACTGGGAGAACATACAAACTTCTTACAGGTGGGAACTGAACTGAGGCCAAGCAGAAGTGGAACTGAAACCTCAGTTTGATATATATTGAATACAGTAGAAAATAAAATTGGTTACAAAGTCAAGCTCAGTAAAGAAATGGAAACAGATGATGAAGTTTCAAAAATAAGGAAGCTCAAGTGTATCAGGTAGAGCGGGGGGGGAGAACAAGAAAGTTCATTTATATTAATTAGGCTACAACAATTAGAAATTAAGGATGAAAAGGGGGAAATCTTCAAAAGAACGGGCTTGGAGGACAAACTGGATTCACTCTTAAATGAAAATGGAAATGACTTTATGGGAGAGTGACACATGAATCAATAGAGTGAAACAAGGACCAAATGTGTTGGAAAAATTTGTAGATTTCATTGATGGAAATCAACAAATAAGTCTTCCAATCAAGATGGTGCCCAAGCTGCTGTCTCCGTCAAGGTCACGGCTCAGATTTTGTGTGTGTTTTTAAAAATAGGTTTGTTGGGATGATTTTGGGGACAGAGAGGGGTATTGGGAGTCAGGTTAGGGTTTAGAGACAGGGATGTGGGGGAATTGGAGCTCAGGCTGGTGTCAAAGCTTCACTTCGTGTTTGAAGGTCAACAATATGGACGTGGAACATCCGTGGTTAGATGGACTGGCAGACCAGCACAGACGATGGCTGGTGGTAAGAGGAACAAGACCAGGTGACCCTCTAGGTACATGAATCAGTGAGACCAGAATTTGAGGCCTAGTGTTTGGTGTCCCATTCCTGGGGAGTCCAGAGTTAGAGGCCTAGTTTCTGAAACGTGAAGGTCAATTGGAAGTCTAGACATCGAGGCTCAAAATCTTTGTGAATCTGCTGAGGAAGTTGAAGCTTGTCCTGGGATTGGAGGACTGTGTACACATGTGGCTGGGAGGGAGGGAGGGAGGAACCAGGCTTGTTTGTTTGTTGTGTTGTTCTGCCAAGCAGGGTGATCACGCTGTGTTGGCACCAGAATGTGTGGCTACTCAGATGGGCTGTCCCCATCATATCCTTGCTTGTTAACAATGCATGTCACTGTACATTTTGATGTACGTGTGATAAATAAATGATTCTTTGATCTTGAAAGCATTTGGACGAGTTGAAAAGGAAGACAAGAAGGGTTAAATGTGAATGCTAAAGGTATGTGGATGTGGAAAGTATTTCTCCCCCCCCCCCCGGAGTATATCACAAATGAAAGGAGACCCAATTGGTAAGACCACACTTGGAGGTTGGGAGATGCCAACATCAGTGTAAACATAGTCAAAATAATTAGTTTCCTTTATATGTGATAGTGGAGATGAGAATGGAGATTCATCAGAGAATTATTTGAATTTATCAATAGCTGTAGCAAGGGAACCAAAAGCTGAAAGAAAACAACGTATTTAAAGAAAAATAATAATGCAAGATTTTAGTCACGTACAAAGGGAAGGACCATTTCCTCAATGATAATCATCAACTTGAAGTCATTTAAAAATTTGTGTGGGATTAATCAAAGAACGGAATAACTTGCATAGGGAAGAACAAACAAACATTTTGAAGCCAAGGGGACAATGCAAGGCTGTGGGATTCTCTGAAAGCTGCCCAAACCAAATAGTCCAAGTAAACTACTTAATTACTGTAATTTTCCAAAATTCCATCACTGAGGCAATACAAATGAAATAAGACTTGATTTAGATTCCACAAAGACATAAAAGAAAAAGTGAAAATTGAGAACGGAGGAGTATAGGTTCTAAATGGAACAGAATCTAAACTTTAAATGAACAGCACTGACAATGAAAGAAAAGTAAATCTTTTTGAATAATTATTGAACTACAAAACATTTTGCGATGTATGGCTTCATCTAACTTGTACACAAAATGTGTATTTTTGTGAAGCTTTTAAAACTATAGAGTCAGAGCCATACAGCACAGAAACAAGCTCTCTCAACCACCATGGTCATCCCAACCACCAGATATCCATCTTTACTAATACAATTTACTAATGATGCAAGCACCTATCCAAATACTAATTAAATGTTGAGAGAGTACTTCTCTCTACCAGACCCTCGGCAACGTGTTACAGAGTCGATCCCTTATCTGGTTAAAGTAAATTCTTCCTCAGATTCTCTCTAAACCTCTCTCTCCTTAACCTAAAGCTATGCTCTGTACTTTTAGTACTTCCTCTGTGGGGTAACTGTCTACCCTATCCAGTCATGTATAAAACTGTCATGTCCTCATCTCAGCCTCCTCTGCTCTAACAAAGATAAGAAATCTTATCCACACTCTTCTTATAATAGCAGCAGGCAACATTCTGATGAACCATTTTTTTATTTTATTTAGAGATATAGCACGGACTAGGTCATTCTGACCCTATGAGCCGTACCACCAGCTACCCATGATTTAACAACCTCACTACAGGACAACTTACAATGACCAATTAACCCACCAACCTTTGCGCCGTTGGACTGTGGGAGGAAACAGGAACATCTGGAGAAAAAAACCACACATTCCACCAGGAGAACATATAAACTAATTAGAGGACACTGGGATTGAACTCCCAACTCCGACACTCCAAGTTGCAGTAGTGTTGCATTAGCCTCTATGCTACAGTGGTGGCATGTTCAGCCATAACAACTAACAGACTGCTCCATCACTGCAGTGGTCTGAATGCCAGGGCACAAGGAACATGAGAATAATCCTGATAATACCAATAGACTTGTGTACATGACATGCACTTTTAATAAATATTAGTTTTAATTCTGCAATGTCCATTTACAAAAACATCAGAGGAAACAGAATACCCAAACTTTCAGAATTGAATGAAACTCTGGGTACATCTGAACCAGTAGCTCCACATCATTTAGACTCTGACCATGGCTTCAGTTTTGAAACCAAATACAATGCACAAAACATGCCTATGGACATTGTGATCACGTTAACAATTAGTCACTAAAAACACAATGTTAAAGGGGGTCATGTTTTATTTACTCAGTCATCCGTTCCAAATCACTGGAGTAGTTACTTACTAGGGTCATGGTGACTTATTTAAGAGCAGGAGAGTGCATCATACAGTATAGATACCACCATCACCCTGAAATGTTAATAGTTGATTTTTCATGGGTCCGTTTACTTTGGATCCACACAAATCAGATGGTCAATGCCCAACACTTACTGGAAAAAGTCAGGTATCAGATATTTTCTTAGTACATCTATTTATACCAAAAGCGCAGGCCGTTGATAAAGTAAAATTTATCATGAAAAAGGATTTAGTTCTTTCCCCACATATATGACAAATAAGCTCTTCTTGGCTACCAGCTGGGTACAAGTATCTATTTTAACTGACGGTTCAATGACAAACTCTACCATCTTCATCAGGAATGATGCTTGGGCACGTCTAGTCTTGGTGGTATTCATACCCCTGTCACCCATCCCTCCTGATTGGTTAGTCCTCATCCAATGAGGTTTCTGCTGTTCTACCTTGTTTACAATCAAATTCTGGTTCTTACTTAAGAGTGAGACCCTCACAGGATTCCCTGTGAATAAGGAGCAGCATTTATTGGCCAGGTTGGAAACCCCCATCAAGTAGCACAAGAGACGTAGCCATTTGGGTTACCTGGAGAAATCAGCAGAAGCAGAACATTGCACTTGCAATGGCCATGGGATTGACTTTGACAGCACAATACTACTATGCCACACCAATAGCTTTTGTGACCGCCTGGTGAAGGAAACCATTGAAATAAAACTGGAAAAAAAGAATTTTAACAAAGACAAAGGTCTCACTCTAATTAAGAACTAGAATTCGATTGTAAGCAAGGTGAGAGTGGAAACCTGACTGGATGAGGACTAACCAATCAGGAGGGATACCACACCAGTGGGGGGTGGGGGGAGAAGGAGAGGGAAGAGAAGAGATAAATACATGCCCAGTCATCATCCTTGATGAAGATGGCAGAGCATCTTCAAAATGTTGGTTAAATCGATACTTGTACCTAGCTGGAAGCCTGAGAAGAGTTTATTCATTAAAATTTATCATCAATCTCTTGTCATTATCCTTCTGTTGACAGAATGCAAACAAGGGATTAATAATTGACCTCTACTTTTGGCATCAAGTATAAATATTCTGCCCTTTAAGTGCTTTAACCCCACTACCTAGGCAACACACAAAACCCAAATGTAGATGGAAACAACACAAAGCATCTCTGACACCAGAATTGGCTTTCTGACAGCGATTTAGGAACGGCGATACAAACCACTCCACATAATACTGTTTGCTCATATATTCAAACTGTCTTCATACTATGGACCTCTCAATACTTTGGACATAATTTAAACTTTGGCTATAAAAAAAAAACTGTATCCCGAATGATTTTGAGACAAATACCGCCTGCTGTTATCTTTCGTGTCTATTTTGAAAATGGGTTCTATTTTAGATGAACACTTTATCAATGAAAGACAAGTTTCCCTGGCTTGCCCCTATCTAATTCTCATGTCACACAATGCAAGCCAATTGATGAATTGTATTAAAGGAGCTGCAGGAGAATTCAAAGCAATAAAAGCCTACATATTGCTCATGGTGAGCATGAAATTTGTCGCCAATTATCTTGGGAAAACAGTTGTTCCTGCCTAGTCTGACCTTCATGCAACTCCATACCCTTCAATATTTGTGGCACTTAACTGTCCTCAAATGACAAACTACTAAGTTCTGGATGCAGTCAGGGTGATCAATAAATACCAGTTGGGTGAACAGTGACTCCCAAGTCCACTGACCAAGTAAAAATAAAACGTACTTTTGAAGTTCATATTATTTCTTCTAATTGGCCCCAATTAGACCAAGAGCACAGCTCTCCATATCCAATTCACCATTCTTCAATACACTGTACAAAAGACACCCATAGTGACTCAAATACCAGCAGAATTTTTAGTGTGTCAACTAGAGCAAAATATGTTTGAAATCAAGTCTTGTGTGACAGTCTACATTGTTACTGAAATATTGGAGGACAAACTGGTTATTCTGGGGTAAAAAGCCCTGAAATTTCAGTTAAAAAAACATTAAATTTTGTTATTTTTGCTGTAGTAACATCTCAATTAAAAACAATAAAATGATACTTTAAGCAAGAGTTACTTTGAATGGAAGGAAGTCTATCGTTATAAAAACAGGGTAGGAATCAGCTTCCTGCCTGGAAGATCCTACAGATACATTCTCCTGAATGATGCCAAGCAATCAGCATTGTGGAGAAGCTGCACAACACTTCCAGAAAACAGAAACAGAAACACTCCCTGTTGGAAAACTTACACAGAAAAGAAAATGAAGTGAACATTCCCGTTCAGCTTCATGGATTGTTTGTCACTAGCAGGTAATTGTTTGGCTTTACCATTTCCTATTTTGGTCATTGGATTTACCAGCATGGGTAGCTCATGCACTCTAAAAAGAGGAAAGCAGCAAGAAAAAAAAAGGAACAAGCAGGTAGTAAACTGGAGATATGCTAGCTTGCTTGAGAAGGTACAGAGTTCCCGATGGCCAAATAATGGAAATCGCTGAGGATATAAAAGACCATGCTCCAACAGTCACACTAGCAGGTGCAAAATGTTAGCTCGTAGTACAAAAATGACACATTCCACAGGCCACAATTATACTAAAAAAAAGCCGGCCGGTGGTGTAGTGACATCAGCACCAGCATTCGAGGCATGTGGTCCTGGGTTCGAATGTGGCCGACTCTTTGCACGCTTTCCATCCATGTTGGGCTGAGCGTCGAGCTAGCAATCGGCAAGTGCGAAAGAAATGGCAAAGGTTGCCACCCGATGTGCCACAAGGTGTGGAAAGGATCAACACACACACACAAAATGATAAAGCATAATGTTTCCAGTATTTTAGGTGTCTTCACATTCATTAAAATTGGACACATAAATATGACACTACTTCAGGTATAACTGAACATGAAAAATGTTATCATTCCAGTGAAACTACAAGTTGATCAACTGGCAAGATTATTTCTAATACATTATACTGGAGGTACGAAAGCTTAACATTCAGAAAATCAGCACTGCAGACTGAGAAAAAAAAACTAAAGACTAAACATCCTCAGATGCAGAGGAATGCAGTCTGTTCACTTCCAAAGCAAACGAGCAGCACTACGTCTTTCAGCTTATGAGATGTTACAGACAGTGCTATTCAAAACGATTCTTTAAAAAGGAACTTGCACTTTTATAGTACCCCTTGCAGTGTCTTGAAATCCAAAAATATCAAGTACTTCAGCTTTTTGAAAGTGTAGTCATTGATGTTACATCAATAACATTAGCACATGTCCAGTATTCTGTAGAGTGATAAACCTGAAAGTGTCAGATGCCTGAAAACATTGGATTTTCATCAAACATGCACTGAATACCCTTAGAATTTCATCAGTGTTAAGAGAGCCTGACAGTGTTTTGAGTACAGAAGCAATTCCAGCTCATTGTTAGGCACCTGGAGATGCACATAATCCATGCAAGAAAGGTATAGGTTTAGTCAGGCACTGACTACTTTATTATTGCTTTTCTATGTTAAAGCCAAAAATGAAATTCCTCATTCCAACCACATTCAACCTGCTCATTTTCTGTGAAATTCAAGGCAGAGGGAACTCAAGAGCAATGTTCCCCCTGTTACAAATGTGCAGACCAACCATTGCTCTAAGCAGGAATTAAAAAAAAGACTGAAAACTGGGAGTCACTTTAAATTTTGTTTGTAATATACATACTATGAATATTTAGAAAGTAAACTGAAAAATCAGTTTTGATTTTACTTATTAGTTTAAGGGTATAATGAAATACAAAGAAAATCTTCCACATTTTGTAAAATTTTTCCTCGCCTGTCTTTACTACAAACCCATTGTCTATAAACACAGTTCAGATTAATTTCTCATCCAGATGAAGGTATGTCTTAATCCTCATTAGATCATCCAAATGGTCCACTTCTAATCTGTATCTGGATTTATATTTGACTGAATTCACAAGACTGAATCTACTTTCAGAGTCTGCACTAGAAGCTTGAAATGTTTCAATGATGCAACTAGAACTGACAGTTCTTCAAATTCTTCATTTCTAAGCACAGAGTTCAACATGTCGGTGAACATCTTAATTAAACCAGTCTTAAGTTTCTCAGAAACAACAATTTGAAATCACAGTGTTGCTGTGATATTTCATATACAAAAGAAAATTCTATCTGCGTGACAACAAAGGCTATGAGTGCGAGAGAGTTTCAGTTACTACACGGCCGCTCACCCACGTAGCTTAGAGGGAACAGTGCTCGAGTACAAAATAGCCTCATTTCAAATGGATTTTTGGATACAATATTTTTCTTTAATACCTTAAATGCAGACAGATCTTATCCACAAAAGCAACACAGATACTCAAAAGGCCAGTACACTGTCCTAATCTCAGGCTGTCTTAGTGTTGGAAATACATGACATTGTAAACCTAAATTGAGATCAATAGAAAGAATTCATGTTTCTTTTAAAAAAAAAGCTTAATAAAAAATGTTGTTCATCATTAACAGCAGAGAATGGCCTCAACAATTTAGACACGTTTCAAACTAATGATTACTGTTTGTATAGTTACCCAAATCACATTTTGGCCAGACTAATCCCATCCTACATCTGGATGTCATCTGTATTATTTTGCTGCGTGTTCTTGCATTTCATTGCACATCATTAGGGATTTCTGAAGTGGGATATCTTTTCTTGCGAGCAGTCAACTCTTAGGTCTGTCTTCAATTCTCAGGTGGGTGAAAGAATGATGGCACTTCCTTGGGAACCAGACTAAGAAGCTGCACTTTGATGGATGAAGACCTTAGCAGTTAACAAATACTTTGGTGTGATTTAATGGCGCACAAATTTCTACAAGCATGTATTTGATGATGTCTGAGATCTGTGAGGAACCAACCAGAGATGCAATTGCTGGGCAAAGTTAACACAACCTAATAGCCCTCGTGCATTTAAATACATAAAGATTCATGAAGGTATTACTCGGTTACAAGGAGACAGACTGGATATTTGTTTCCTGGACTGTAGGAGGCTGAGGGATAACCTTATTGATATGTATAAAATCTAGACAAAGTAGATAGCTGCACTCTTTTCCCAGGGTAGGCGAGTCTTGAACTATAAGACATAGATTTAGGGTGGAATGGGAAAAGTTTCCTGTCAGATCTCTTTAAAAACTTTTGCAGCAGAGGGTGGTGGGTAAATGAAATGAGTTTCCACAGGAAGCCGTAAAAACATGTACAATTGGAATGTTTAAAAAATATTTAGACAAGAACATAAACAGAAAAGGTTTAGGGATATGAGTCAAACACAGTCAAGACTAGCTCCGATAGACAACTTGATTAGCATGCATGAGTTGGGCCCAGGAGTCTTTTTCCACGCTGTATAATATTAGATATTATAATATTATTAGATAATATTAGATCTATATCCTGGGAACTTTGCTGCCCACCTCTGTTCTGAGTCATCACAGACTTCTGCCACAGAAAGTACAATTGAAAGCCAAAATTTGGCAGCAGAGTGAAAGCACAGACACATTTCACCACTAGCTACCCCATTGTACATATTCTCAGAAAATATAGAAAGATGCCTGGGAAAATAGACATCAGCAGGAGACAAATAAGTGTCCTTAGATCTCATGCATTTATTCACATGTTGTGGAAAGGAAGATTTATATTACCGACATCTTCCTGATATTTTTAAAGCAAGTACCTGCATAATCACATCAGTGACAGGTATCATTTGGCTACTAAATTGTAATATACTTTTTAAAATTGACATTAATAGAGAACAACAATAAGGCTACCTGGAATTAGAATAAGATCATAACCAAATGCCGCACGGAGACCAGCAATTTTACCTCATTCTTGATAATTTCCTTCACGGTTTTATTTTCTTGCATCGTTTTCAAACTGATTTGTTTCCATTTTTCTGTTGCATGATATTTGCATCCCAACAGAGCTGAAAGCTCATCTTCTATTTCACAATCAGGGGTTTTGGAATCCACTTTAGTCCATAAGCATCCAGAGAAACTTCTTTTCATTGGGGTTCTACATTAACTCATGTGACATTTAGTTATGAAAATCAAATTCTAAGGAAATTGTGTCACTGCGAACCTATACACGATAGCTGAGAAAGTGTTCGGCAAACTGCAATAATCTGTTGAAAAAGTAGTAGTGGTTGTGTACAGTGAATATAGATTTAAAAAGCCCACTGTCTCTTAGGTAAATAATTAATGCAAAGTGCATTATCAATTGACTTGTAACTCTGTCATATGTAGAGGCATAGAGGAGTTGTACATGCCAAAGTAGGAGATAGCAATGAGTGTTATTTGTTGCAGACTGCCTTCCAATATGTCCATTGTCAACGCTCCAGGATAATGTTTCCTTCTGATTCTCCCTCATTTCCTTCCCAGCGGAAACACCTGGTTTTACTCAGAATCAGCACAGCAACACTAACCTCAGCAATGCATTTCAAGAACAAGGCATTCTCAAGATGGCTGTGTGCTGTTGTTCCAACATTCTTTTATAGAACTGGTTCTTGTACAAGTATTAGAGTACATCGTTTGATAAATTACGTGCATTCACCAAACGAAGGCACCTCGGCCTTGGTACTTCATTGCTCTCAAAATTGGGCACGCAGAAGGGTACTGGATGTTTTTGCATTCCAAAGGCATGTTAAATTCATGAAAATAAATCAGGCACACAGCTAAGGCCGTCCATACTATTCACTGGCTACCTGCCAGTTTTAAGAGATTGGGGAGTAAGGCAGGCCTATAATCAGAATTTCAGAAAATGACTGAAAGTAATTCAGACTCATGTAATACAGTCCAGGTGCTGAAAAACAGGAGAACGCTTTTTCCCCATCAGAAGGCAGAAATCTCATCAGGAAGTGTCTTTCAGCAATGACAAGAGGTCACCAAGCAGGCCGGTGCCAGGTGATTCATTCCCAAGGCATGGCCGCCTTGACCCTACAAGTTCAAGAGGCTTAGCCAAAGTATGACAACAGGCATTGTTCTGTGATAGAGGTGTGCACCACCAGGCTGATTGCTCAAAACACTCTCATACAACTTGCAGCTGAAATCTTCACTCCATATTCTCTGCACTCACTCACCTCAGCAGCATCGCTGCTGTGTAGTCACCAGTGAATCACCAAGGGCATCCTCTCCAAGCACATCACAAGGCACTCACTAACAGGTTTCCTTGTAGCAGAAGAACTAGACTTAGCTTGAAGCAAGAAGAAACCACTGCCAGAGAATGGTGAGCATTATGTGAACAAACAAAAAGAGGAAATACGCTAAGTGGAAAGAGTCTGGTCCTTGGAGAGTGCCTTTACCAAGAATCTTCACACAGTCTTTCTTGACAAGCTGTCACACCAGCCTTTTTTACTTTCCATTTATCTAACACGTAGTCCCAAAGTAGGGCTACTTTCACCAGTAATCCTTTTCTTATAATTTCTTCATTTGGTAGAGACCTGACCACAAGACAATAGGCCACTTGGCCCATCAAATCAGCTCTGCCTTTGGATCATGGCTGATTTATTATCCCTTTCAATTCCATTCTGCTGCTTTCCCCCATAATCTTTGACACCCTTACTAATCTAGAACCCATGAACCTCCATGTTAAATATACCCAATGACGTGGCCTCCACAGTTGTGAATTCCACAGACTCACTGTCATGTAAAGAAATTACTCCTCATCACTGTTATAAAGAAACACATGTATTTTGAGGTTGTTCCTTCTGGTCCTAGACTCGCCCATATTGGAAACATCCCCTCTATCTAGGCCTTTCGGTATTGTGTCTCTCCTCTGGACCCTTTCCAATGCCAGCATGTTTTTTTTAAAGATAAGAAGCTCAAAACTGCTCGCAATACTCCAAATGCGGTCTGACTAATCCCTTATTAAGTCTCATCGTTACATCCTTGCTTCTATATTCTAGTCTTCCTGAAGGGAATGCTAACATTGCATTTACTTTTCTTACCACCGACTCAAACTACAAATGAACCTTTAGAGAATTTTGCACAGGGACCACCAAGTCTCTCTACACCTCCGATTCCTGAATTTACTCCCCATTTAGAAAATAATCTACACCTTTATTCCTTCTACCAAAGTGCATGACCAAAGTTCTTCAGTATGCTGGGACTTTAACTATAAAACTGCTATTTCCATTTCTAACCTCCTTAACTTGCAACTCTTGCATAAATATACAAGCCACACAGCATTGGATAATCACACCTCATCAATCACTCATGAAATTAATTCCTTGGCAGTCAAGATACTCTGCTCTCAGTTCAAACTGTTTCAGTGCCTTAACAACTGCCTGCTGACCCACACCATTTCTAAATAATAAGCAGGGCTTTTTTTGTCCAAAGCTTGCAAAGCTATATGTGGTAGAGGCAGGTTCGGTATTGTCATTTAAAGTAAAATTGGATAGGTATATGGACAGGAAAGAAATGGAGGGTTATGGGCTGAGTGCAGGTCAGTGGGACTAGGTGAGAGTAAGCGTTCGGCATGGACTAGAAAGGCCGAGATGGCCTGTTTTTGTGCTGTAATTGTTATATGGTTATAACAAAACAAAATCACTAACATCTGGGGCTTAGATATTTTAAAAGAACATTCTACTGGAATTTGAAAAGTCACTGACATCATAACTGGAATAATTTGTGAAGAGACAACATTCAAGTGACAGATGATCTCTGGAATATGGGATAGTTCAGGAGTAAGCTTCACCAGCCTGAATGGATGCAGCTAAAACATTACGCAATCCACAACAAAGCTATCATTAGGCTCTACAAGCATCAACACAACCACTAAGCTGTAGATCTATTAGCTAGATGTTCTTGCAGCAGAACCTCATTTCTGGTCATGTCAGGCCTCCTTATTAATGGATCAAGTCCTCACTCTGTATTTATGATACCCAATGTACAACAGCTATCCCAGACTAAATATAAATACACACAAGGAACTCGCACTCCACAACATGAACCCATCCCATCAGTTACCACCAGTCCTATCTGTGGAAAAGTCTGTAGGATCTACTTTGACTTTTTAAAGTAGTGGTCACCAATCTTTTTAAGCCCAAGATCCCCTAATTCAGCCTTAGTGAAAGGCAAGATCGACCCTAAATTGGTTAGTCACATGCATGTGCACCGTGCAGAAAAGACCGGAAGTGAAACCCGCAACCCAGAAGTAGAAATAATGTATGGACACCAGGGGTCACCCCCTTTTTTTGCACCGCGGACCGGTTTAATATTGACAATATTCTTGCAGACCCGCTGACCGGGGAGGGGGTGGTGTTAAACACGACCGGAATACAGTGATACTCGAAAGGATTCCTTATGTCCAGCCTATTCCGCAATTTAGTTTACGTGGCTCTCAGCACTTGCTTCTGTCCCGCTTGCTCACGTTTTTTTCCGCTGAGATAACTCAACAGGTTTGTCTTTAAGTTCAGGGTGCTTGGACTCAAGGTACTGAAGCAGTTTTGAGGGCTTCATTGCCTCATTAGACAGCCTCCGGGCCTAATCTCCAGCTTCCCGCCCACCCACTGCCAGATGCCTTGGCCAGGTGCGGCTGGTCGTGGGTGGGGTGAGAGGACAAGGTAAGGGCCGGAGGTCCCCATACTGGGGCCGCAGTGGTCGCAGTCCGGAGAGAATGACTGACCGAGCGAGGAGCGCAAGAGGACGCACGTCCGCCCCCTTGTAGGATCTATCAGCCGACAAAAGTTTGTCTTGAGGGATGACTTTTAGTGGATCACAGCGAGGTAGCTGCTCTGCTACTTACGAAACCCTGAGCTCAAATTAGGTTGTCTGCGAATATTTTAGCACCGGGTTCCCCATGAACATTCGGTCTGCTAAACATGTTTGGAGGCAGCGCCCATCTGTCTACGCTCCAGGCTGGTACCAACGGCACTTCCCGCCGGCCACATGAGGCAGCCTGTTACCCGAGGACAACCAGTGATCCCTGGAGCGAGGGTATCACTGCATTTAGGCAACTGGTGGCCTCGCGTGGGTAATGACCTTGTGTGTATTCAACAGTGATCGTGACAGGCAATGAGGAAAGGTGCAGCTGACTCACATCGTTTCATATCGACAAATCATATCCTCATGGCCTGGTGGTTGGGAACCACTGAAGTACGCTGTATAGTGTGTGGTGGGGCAGCTACACACATGCGCACTGGGCAGAAGAATGGAACTAAAACCCAGCAACCCGGAAACAATCTCTCAACAGTATTTGTGTATTTATTTTTCTTTTTTTTTTCGGGATTGATGCATCATCAATAACTCTCGGAGGCGTGAGGCGAGAGATAGGCTTTTATTATCTGGAAGAGAGCACCATCAGCAGCAAGAGACCATCACACAACATCCTGGAGACTGAGGGAGGAGCAGTGCCTCCAATCGCCTTTATACCGGGGTCTATGGGAGGAGCCACAGGAGCAGTCAGCGGGAGGGGGGGGGGGGCGTGTCCAGACAGGTATATGTAGTTCACCACAGGGATCTACTGGGAAAGTCTCAGAAATTGACCAGTCGATCGCGATCGACGGGTTGGCGACCACTATTTTAAAGTCACCTCAGAATTTAAATAAAAACTGGAGTGGAGCAGAGGATGAAGTGGTAATCACTCAAAAATCATACACAAAGAGGGAAAGACATTACTTACTTTATAAAGTAGACTCTTCAGGAGGATTAGGGACATCTCGCTGTTGAAAGGGGATAATCATGTGGTCAGTTGTGAAGATAAATAAAAGCTATTGCAAAGGAAATGTTTTGGAAATGGCAATTTGTCCTTTCATAGAGGTAGGAGCAGCATTCAGGCAAAATATCTGTAGGTTGTTTGAGAGGCAAATACAGTATTTTGTTTTAGAAATTTTGTAGAATGGCAGCTATTACTAGTAACTGTTGAACTATCTGGGCACAACACATTAAACAAAGCGGCACTTTACTGATTATAAAACCCATGGAAAGACCGGTCTCCACAGCAACCAAAGTCTCCAGCTCAATGCATACCACTTTTTAAAACCCCTAAACAAAATATCAAGGCTCGGGAAGGTTCATCAAAAGGTTATGTTTACTTAACTAAACGCCGCATAATAATGAAGAAATCTGTAATTGCAAAACAAGTTATACCGAATTAAAGTTTATACGAATATATGAGTAATTTTGCCATGCGTGGAGAGGCAGGGGAAAACCCAGATCTCGTCTGTATCCTTAACCAAGACATAATTTAATGTTTGGCAGCAGCGCGCCACTCCAGACAACTTCGAATAAACTTCAGAGACATCTTCAACTTTAGAAACAACTCGGCAAATTGGGTCCGATGTGCGCAAGAGGCTCAACCGAAGTTCGATGTT